>NC_081413.1:278472604-278772604 GCF_030272615.1 Cryptomeria japonica
GAGAGGAAGAGAGAGAGAGGGAAGGAGGGGGAGAGAGAGAGAGAGGGAGAGAGAGAGGGAGAGAGAGAGAGAGAGAGAGAGAGAGAGAGAGGAGAGGAGAGAGAGAGAGGAGAGAGAGAGAGAGAGAGAGAGAGAGAGAGAGAGAGAGAGAGAGAGGGGGGGGGGGGGGGGGGAGAGGGTGGGAGAGAAGAAGGGGTATGGAGTAAAGGAGAGGGAGAGTAGGGGGAGGGAGGGAGAGAGAGAGAGAGGGTGGAGGGAAGGTAGAGAGGGAAGGAGGGAGAGGGAGAGAGAGGGAGAGAGAGAGAGAGGGGGGAGGGAAGGTAGAGAGAGGGAGAGAGGTAGAGGGAGGGAGGGAGAGAAGAGGGGGGAGGGTCAGAGAGAAGAAGGGGTATGGAGAGAGAGAGAGAGAGAGAGAGAGAGAGAGAGAGAGAGAGAGAGAGAGAGAGAGAGAGAGAGAGAGATTGAATCCAAGACACAATATGACCCCTAACAATATCTAAGGGGTCATAGGGTGTCCTAAGGGGTCATATGACACTATATTATCCCTTAGCACACCATAGGACCTATAACAACACCAAATAGTGTCCTAAGGGGTCATAGAACACCATATGACCCTTTAGAAGACCATATGGTGTTGTTATGGGTCATTGGTGTCTCAAGGGGTCATATGGCATCCTAAGACCCCTTAGGACACCATATGGTGTTGTTATGGGTCATATGGTGTCTTAAGGGGTCACAGGACACCATATGACCTCTTAGGAAACAATACGACCTCTAATGACACCTAAGGGGTCATACGGTGGGCTAATAAAATGATATATTAAATTTAAAGTTATGAATAGAACATCATACAACGAGGCTTCACTAAAAAGCAAGTGTAAGAGCTTGACCTAACCCTAAGAGTACTGCCTAAGTTCTTAAACATATGATGTTATTAAATTTGCAAGGTTATCAAACTAATCTCGATTGTGACTATAGGAATTACACACTTGATTTCTTTCATGGGTATGTACCATTCCAAGCCGTTTGACAAGTGATGATCATCATATACTACCACTGCCATGCATACAAAAAAATTTAATTTCTTTAGGTGACAGGCATTGTATAACAACATGGGAACTCTTGCATACCCACCACTATCATTCTCCAGGACATCATCTGTGTTACTCTCCCTCTTTCTCTTCCTACGTGTTGTTTCCTTCTGAAAAACATATTGCAGGTACTCTGACTCATCATGTTGCTTTGTTGACACTATTTTCCACATCTACTCTGCTCATTAAAAACACATTCAAGAAGAATATTGCTGCAGGTTTCCTTGTTTGTCATGGTAATACACCCGTGGTTCAATTTCAAACCCTATTCCTCCTATTCAATATACACACACAAATCCATCATTTAATTTTCTTAGGAGAGCATACATGATAAAAATCAAAGAGGAAGTTGCAGAGAAGAAATAAATTCACTTACTTCTATAGAAGTGCAGGCACAGTTGCAGTGGGGTATGGAGGGAGGGAGGGAGAGAAGAAGAGAAAGAGGGATGGGGTATGGGGGAAGGGAGAAGGGGAGAGAGCGAGAGAGAGAGGGATGGGGTATGGAGGAAGGGATAAGGGGAGAGAGGGAGGGATGGGGTATGGAGGAAGGGAGAAGGGGAGAGAGGGAGGGAGAGAGAGAGGGATGGGGTATGGAGGAAGGGAGAGAGAGAGAGAGAGAGAGAGAGAGAGAGAGAGAGAGAGAGAGAGAGAGAGACAATACACTTACATGTGTATATATATATATACTTAATATATTATATATACAATATCATATTATACACATATTATATATTACATATATTATATGTATATACACATATTATATAATAGCGCGTACGCGTTGTTTATAGTAAAAAGAGCGCATACGCATTGTTTATAGTAAAAAGAGCATGTATGCGCTACTTACACCATAAGTACCCTGTACGCGCTTTTTAAACCATAAGTACCCCATACACGCTTTTGATTGTTTATGCTTGGAAATAGGCTTGGATGACAAAGCTATGGTTTGGAAGTTTGATTTCCCTCCATTTCTCTCATTTTTGACATGTTTTATTTTATCAACTTGGTTTATCGACTTTGTCATCATCAGGTTTACACTTCATCAAGTGGGTATTTCTAAAATTGCCACCATATTTTCACCCATCTTCTGAGCTTTCTAACCATATAAATTTTTTTCAATTTGAACAAGAATAACATATTATTATTGAATTTCTTTTACCAGTGTCTCCATAGTTCTCACAGACATAGGTGCACCATTTTTTGAATAACTTTTGATATACTTATCAAAATTTTAAAAACTTTATATATTATTGTAGTGCACTTGATTATTTACAATTTTAAAAAAAAAAATTATATTTTTGATTTGTCGACTGCAACTTATGCTTCGCGCACGAACAAGTACCTAATTTTCAGGATGTGCTCGATTGGAAAAATCATTAAAAAAAATACTCAACAAAAAATTACAAAAAATACACATCTTCTAGTGCTCACTCTTAACTATCTTTCTGCCAAAGGATTTGTCAAAATACTAAATCTAACTATGACTTTTTTGATGCGCACGTTAGACACTATGTTATGTTTTTTAGAAAAAATCAGGGTTAGTTTTTCGTGCGCGAAGGATTTGACCCCCTTAATCTTATCCAATTTTGAAAAAGTTTAATAGTTTGGAAACTAGATTCAGAATACTACAATATTTGTTCTTTGATTATCTTCATATCTTGAGTAGATGACTTTCAAATTTTGGCTCCAAGTTCAGGTTCACTTGATTTCAGAAAAAAAAAAAAAAAAAGTCCACTTATACCCCCTTTTTGACCACCATCTTTGTGCACTTACCCTGGTTGCAAAAATTACATGTAAACATCCTAACTTTAGAGTTAATCTAAAAATGGTATCTTAACTCCAATTTTTTAGAAGTTAACATATGTATCAAATTGTACAAGTTTTGCATGACCCTTGAAACTAAAATTTAACTACTAACTATGCATAAAAAATAGGGACCACTTTATGGTTGAGTCTAGGACCCATTTTATAAAAAATGTTAATTGCATTACCAAGAATAATTATTTAATAAAATAATAATTGTTTCATCATGCTAAAATTAGTAAGATTGGCTCAGTTCCAAAATTTATTTTAATTCAAAATCACTACTAGCCTTTCTATTTATTCTTGTTTTCTCGATAATCATTCAAAAACTTGCTCAATTTTTTATTATAAAGACCATTTAGGAAATCCACACAAAATTTGGAATCTTTACACATTTCCCAAATAAGTATAGTTGATTATTCATATCATGTGAATCCTTATCAAGGTTTTGAAAACAAACCCGAGTTGCATCAACTAGTCCACTACACTTTCATCTACCTTGTTACGCCATTCCTATACTCTACTTCTTATTGCTTGTTAAATTTCTTATGTTGATTTCATAATATTATTATCCATTTAGACATCTGAGTTGAGTACTAGAATATAAAAAAATCCTCAAAATTGTCTTGCATTTTCTTCAACTCTTTTCTTTCTTCTAAATTCTTTTGCATATACTAAATCATTAAAACCCACTTAAATGCTATTGACTTGATAGTCTTTTTGATAAAATCTATATAATCTAGTTTAAAAAATTTATTTTCTGGTAAATCCTAAAAAGGTATTTCCTCATCTCTCTTAGTAAATGTGATTCCTCTTCATATGTATCTTTTGTTCTTGTAAGTTATAATAATTGTTTCATTAGATGCAAATAAGCAATTTGTTGATGAAATTTGCACTCAAATTCTATCTACTCATATACTTTGTACACATATAAATCTATAAGTTATCCAAAGAATGTAAATTTTATTTCATTTCTTTGAGAATATCAACCTTGCCATTAGAAACCAAATTTAGAGAATTTGTAGAGGTATTAGGTAGGGAATTCATCATAGTTATCAAAATTTTAACAAAATTTTGAAGTTGTTATAATTTCTCTCTAAGTTATCTCTTAGTTTCTTGATCCTTTGCACTTCTAAGCTTCTATATAGTTTTATATAGAGAAACTATTTCCTCTTCCCTTATGTGGGTAACCATATATACCAAAGTAACTTGGTAGTCTTATGTTGCCATGTCTTGAACATCTTTATTTATAACGAGAGTTGTTATTTCAACAATCCTTTCCTTGTTTTGATTTACTCATATAGTGGAGAGATTTTGAGCTTCTTCTAAAGTTTCTCTTTATTGACAATAGCTTTAAATACTACTTCATCCAAAGGTTTTTTTCCACATTTCTTCTTATGGTATAAAAATCCAATTTCACCCAAATCGGGCCAATAGAAACACATACTACATAGTTTTACTAAAAATAGAATATTGCTATTGTGATGATGGGTTTGGAGAATATGTGTTTGTTTTTATTGAGGAGGAGAAGGATGATGAGTTTTAGTTGATTATTTCTATCTTGGTGGCCTTTGAGAAGGATATTGAATTGTTTGCTATAGGGGATGATACTTAGGACCTAATATTGAGTCTCATGTGTCTAACCATAAAGTGTCTTGTCTTTGCATCTTATCTATGATGATCAACATAACCCTCTTTTGTTTGATTTTTGGCATCCTCTTTGTCTCCAATAGAAATAGTTTCATATTGAGACAGTTTTACTTGGAGGATATTGACATGCTTACAAAATATCCTCCCCTTTGTTAAATTTCTCTTTCACTTTCCTCAATCCCTCACCAATTGTATCTTTAGTTGTTTCATTATTCTTTTCATATGATGTTACTAGTTCTTTATAAGTTAGTGTTCCTAGTGGTGTCCCCATAGGAGGAGGAGTTCTCTTAGTTCAAAAGGGGATGAACTAAATAGTGCTCTCTTGGTTAATTAGTATATAATGAAGGGGTTGATATGACTAAACCTAGTTTATTAGGGTAAGCTTGTCGCAATGGTGTTGTGACAAATCCTCTTAATGCCCCTATATCAACATCTTCCTTTATTTTTTGATCTCTATCAAACCACTTCTTCATTTTTTGAGGCATTTGTTTCTTTTTGTTGCTTGGAGACTTCCTTCTCTGGTGTCTTCTTTTGAGGAGGAGGATGTTGTTGTGAAGAATAGGCCATCTATTGGTCTTGAGTTGCCTTCTCTTGATATTTCTTTGCTTGATCTTCAATGGAACTGATCAAGTTCTATTGCTCTTTAATTGTTAAGACCAAGTGAGAAGATTCTTCTTCCTTACCAACATTGTCTTACTTATCTTTCTCTTTCCGTTTTTTCTCCTTCCCCTTTATCTTCTTTTTGTTATTCTACCTCCACAATTATCTTGGGCTCATCATCTTTTGTCTTCTCATTATGAGTTTCTTCATCTGGAGCTTCTTTATCATCACCTTATTTTTCATCACTCCCCTCATCATGTTCATCATCTCCCTTTGTATCTTTTCCTTAAACATATAATCTAGGAGTTACCAAGGTTTTTGCTTGACCATGTGTTATATCCACTTGTTCGTGCTCTACTCCTTTTCTAGCTTTAGTGGAGGTAATGATTCTCTCATAGGAGAGTCATGAACATTTGTTTGATGAGGAGAGGGATCTGGTGTGTCTTGAGCAATTTATTCTTTTGCCCCTTCTCCTATTGTTATCCCAATTTGTTATACTTGTAGGAATGACTTTTGTTGATAGGTTTGCTTATAGCCTAGTTGTTACTTTTGCCTCTACAACCTTGGAGAGGTATTGTGAATGTCTTAGTTTGTCTTTCAATTATGACATGAACTTTACAAGTGATTTACCCTATAATTCTTCCTGCAACTTCTTCTCCCCTTTACCTTTTTCCTTGGTCCTTTGCCTTTTATATTATCTTTTGGGTGAAGCTACAAGTGGGCCCTTTGATTTTTTTTTTTTGACCCTTTTAGTAGGTCTAATGACCTTGAGTCTCAGGTTCGTCCAAGTCATTCTTATGTCATTGACATGTTCTGAGATTGTTTCTGTTGGCACTTCTTTCTGGGACCATTTGATAGGGCTAAGAGGTCTATTAACCACCTTTGTATGTTTATAAATTAGATCAAGGATTTATCCATCATCAAAGAACTTCTTAGGAATTTAATCCCTAAGCCCATAAGCTTGCATTTGAAATATTGTTAACATGCAATATTTTCTTAGGAGGATTTATCTCTCCTAAAAATGAAGTGTTTATCTCTTAGGAATCCAACTTCCTCTTGAATTAAAGCCAAACTATAAAGTCTCACATCTTATATTTTGGGGATCTAGAAGAACATGAAAGGGAAGCATGATGATAAGGGATGAGGGAATGAAGGAACCCTAATGGCTAAAAGCAATTTTAGGCTTGGCAAGGGTTTGGGGATTAGGAGAACAAAAGGAGGCATGATTGAAAAAGGTTGAGAGTATGTTAAACTTCAATGACCCCAAAGTTGACAAGATCGACACCTAGGCACTACTAAAAAACAAACTTATAGCTTTTAGGTTGCTTGATAAAGGATACCAAAAGTAGTATATAGGAAGGGAGAACCCTAAATGGATAAAAGGTCAATAAATATACACATATAATTTTGAAGGGCATAAGTGGGTAAGAAAAATCAATAGAGAAGGCATGTGAGAATGGATGCAAGCAAAAGTCAGACACCTCAACATTTATACATTTAGCTATTTTTTTGGTTTTTTAAATTGGGTTGATAGAAGCAATAATTAAGAGGACAAATCCAAGGAATAGAAGCACAATTAACCTAATTACCTTAGTCAATCAATTAAGATGTGGGTAATTACCTTAAGGTTTTTTTTGCTATGTAGTGGAGAAAACTACCACTTTAGTGGAAAATAGAGAAATTGGCCGTTAAAAATTTTAGAAGTAGGTTTTTTTGTGGGGAATTACGGGATCATTGGGAAACATTAAAAACTGTATTTGAAGAAATACCTCAAAACGAAGAAAATTTTGAGAAGTTCTTCTAATCTGGAAGATTTCGAAGAGGTTTTTGCTGAGTCGATCAAAGTAAGAAGGCATCGCAGTTCAGATGTGAACTAAATGGCTTCAGGCATGTAGGAAACTACCTTAATTTTTCTGATTGAACATAGTGCCGATAAGAATTTGTAGTGATTTTCATTGAAATAGCCTTATCATATTTGAAATTTCTAGTCTTCCCTAATTGTTTATTAGGTACCTTAATAAAAAATAACCAGATGAAGAAATATCGTGCATGTTTAGTTAAACCATACCTGGATTTCTGTTGTCTTCATATGTTGTTTTGGAAACTTCCTACAAAAATGTTTGGCCTTTTTTAACTTAGCGATAAATTCACTATTTATCGCTTCCAATGTGGTTAGGGTTTAAAGTATGGAAACATTGTTCGGGAGAGGGAAAATGGGAAAACACACGGCACAATAGTTGCGTTTCTGAAAGGATGAAACTGAAATTTCTTTATAAAATGAAAGGAAACTACGAAACCCATGAGTGAGACACAAATAAAACTTGGATCTGCACGATGCCACAAAAGCCCTGGCACTGCCTACAGAAGACAAGTGCACAATTAGAAAAACCGTAAAATGTGCGCCTTCAATTTTTTTAATTCTCAAAATGAATTTAAGTAGATGCGAAAAGAAAAAACCACTGGGAAAAATCCAACCAGCCAATCAGAAAATAGAAATAATCATGAAAAATAGATTTTAATAGGAAAATTTCTGGAAACCATAGGTTAAATGAACCGATTCCCTATGCAAACAAATTCTGAAATATGCTCCTCCTAAACTTGTTCCAATTCAATCTATAGAACTGGGATGTTAATCATTCCAGGATTGTACATCAATTTATGAGTTTAAAGTTGGCAATCGGTTAAGGGAATTCCTCTGTATAAATGGGCTGGAATTTCATCCTTTTTAAGGCTTAATATGTGGAGCTGCATTGATGTTATCATTATGATCCACAATGGGGTTGGAATATGCCTTTACAAACTGATTGTTATTCTATATTGCAGCAGCCATGGCAGATGCAACATGCCTCTATTTTTTCTTTTATCGGATGCCACATGCATGGCATGAGCCTGTTTATCAACCCACCAAAGAAAACAAGTGTTAATCTGCAGTCATCTATATATGTCTAATTAGAGAAAATAGTATAGTATTGTTTAAAAAGATATATTGTTAAACAAAAGGGTTTTAAGTATGATGCTGTATTACCCTATCAATACACAAATCCTTAAAGGTGGGTATAGGTATTTGGGGTGTTAGTTAAGAACAAAGATCCTGATATCTCTGTAACTTGATTGTATCTTTGAAAAAAAAATGTACTATAAAGTTTACCTGGGCACCCATAGGACCGCTCCTCTACAAAGGAGTAGCAGTGGTGTAGCATGAAGAGCACCATCTTGCTGCTTCATCTGAAGTAGCATTACTTATCGAACTCCCATTATCATTGTTCAGAGGGTTACTGTTACCTGTCTCCTTGGATTTTGTAGATAACAAATCTGTTGCATAGATTGTATGTGCTAGTATAATCTGGAGTAGGCTGTTGGAAAGCAAGATATATAAGTCTATAAATCTTGTTGGAGCACTGCAAGTAATGCAAAACCTACAAGATATCTTGGAATCCATAAACATTGATCCGAAGTAGGTTATTGTGGTAGCAGCATTTACTTGCACTGCTCCAACAAGTTTTAAAGACGTTACTGATGATGATATGTTGCATAATCCACCAAATGGAATAGCTGAAGCTTCCAACTCAAAACAGTTTATCTGTTATAAAAAGAAGTAACCCTAAATGATAAAAGGGTACAAAAGCCCAATCTATTCCAGTGCCAATCTACCTTATTTTCAGTACTAACAAAAGTGTAGACGTCATTTCTTCTATGACGTCTTCCATGCTTCCTTTCTTGTACATGTGCATGAAGTGTTGTTCATTTGGAGTTGGCAAAGGATGGGACATGCCCAGAGACTGTGTACAATGATACAATCTACATCAGTGCAGAAACTAACAAAACCATTGTACTTGAAAACAGCTCTAAGTACAATAATTTTAATCTATAACTATTGTAAAACTATTGTAGAGTGTAAAATAAAACTATCGTACTTAGAGCTGCTATAACTCTTCAATAGACATCTGATAAGATCCTGCTCCTTCATATTTTGTGCTGGATGAGCACCCAGAAACAGTCTCACAATCTTTTTCTCTGCACAGGTGAGCAACTGAACTTTAGTCGGATCTTCTCCTCCTTGTCCCAGCAATCAATCTTATTGAGATCCATAAACTCACTTCAGGAAAGGAGTCTTAAAACCCAAAAACCCAACTGTAGAGGAAAAATGGCGTCAAGAGAAAATAGCGAAGCAAAAACACAAGGCATTAGGCATTCTTTGATAGCCCAATAGATTTCTATCATGCATGAATTTAAATAGCGTTCCGGTTCAAACCTAACGCTCGACTTATCTTTCTATCATGTATGAATGGAAATATCTATCTGGCAGAAATTAAAACCAAAACCCTGACAGATTCTGCACAATCTCTGTAAAAAGCACCTAAAAATAGCTCTGTCATAGATTCTCCAAAACAGAGGTGAGGAGGAAACAGCACCTAAAATAGCTGTATCAATAATCATAGATTCTCCAAAACAGAGGAGCAGAGGAAACATCACCTAAAAATAGCACCTAAATCATGAGCTTCCTTCCAGTTTGATTTACTTCCTTTACTGCCCACCAGCTTGACTAAATGCAAGCTATGGCTTCATGTGGGGAGTTTTTGGGTGATACAGACTCACCTACGGCAGACTGATATGAAAATCATTAAATATTTACTACAAATGTAGAAATCTATGTGGATGCAAATGGATTTTTGATTTCCTATATATTAGGAATTCTGATTAGTATTAACAGAAACAAATTCATGGTAGGGGAAGAGCATCAGTAGTTGAGCATGTATCAATTGTTTTGAGGGTTGTTGATACCTTTTGTTCTAAAAATTGAACAAATAAAACTTATTGTTTGAAACATAAAATATCATTTTTTGTTAGGAAATGTACTAGTGGTGCTCTTCCCCTAACTAAATTCTCTCTGGGATATAAATTAAACTCAATGGTTAAAGGTACTACCTAGCATTAGGTTTATATTTATCTTTTTATGTAAAGAGAAATAAAAAGATATAATTTTATAGTTTTTTTGCATATCCATTTCTAGTATAGATCTCATAATTCACCCTAAATTCAAATATTTAATATTGGATTCTAGATAGAAAATGAGCTATTATATTAAAATTTAGGGGCAATATTGAGGTAGATGGTATTTCTTTTGTAACAACTAATTTTACTTTTTCTAAATAGATGAGCAAAGTATTTGTAATGTTTTTTATTTGTTCTTCCTAATAAAGGGAGTTAGCTTAGTTTCATATTCTATTAATGCAACAATAGGTGGATGTTGTATCATTCTCTCGTATAAATTTTTGTCAAGGTGTTAGTTACCCTTCTAGCTTAATGAATCTCATGATTGTGGTAGATATATTGACCAAACTAAGTTCTAATTTTTTTTTCTATAATTAAAAAATTTATGAATATAGAAAGTCCTAGGTTCAAACAACTTGAAGTGTCTAGAACATTACTCTCTATGAAACCTTATTTGATTAGAAGAAGGGTATCCATGTTTGATTCCATGACTCTTTAAGATAGTAATATAGAAGAAGTTGTTAACCCTACTAGAACCTCATTAGATTACTCACAAGTAATACGGTTTTGAGCCTAGTACCAACAAAAAATCATTCATCTTATAAACCTACAAAAAGGATAAACCTAAAAAGAAGTTACCTTCAATCAATCCATACCCATCCGCATCTTCTTTAGATATAAAGTCAAGTCTTGGTAACAATGCTCATTTAGTAGTCCCTTTAGCTAAGGTAACAATGCTCATTTAGTAGTCCCTTTAGCTAAGGTAACAATGCTCATTTAGTAGTCCCTTTAGCTAAGTAGGTCAATCTCAAGTTAGCAATAACAATAGAAGAAAAAGAAAGATATGAAGAAATGAATGAAGAAAAATTAAAATATAAAAGAGGTTTATGAAAAGTAGCAAAGAAAGAAGGTTACCAAGACAAAATGATGAGGAAAGATAAATACAAAATCTAGATAGATTCTCAAAATAATTTTTTTGTAAGAGATGAATCTAACCAATTGCCAACCCCAAAAATAATCATAGTATTGATACTCACAAGAATCTATAAGGAGCCTACAAAGCTATACTTCACATAGGCATAAACACTAGCTAAAAGATCTCTAAAAATAGAGAAATTTGCTATCATGATGAGATAAATTAGCCTAAGATGACTTTGACAAGAAAAAAGATTGATTAGATGAAGAAGTTTGGTTAGGTTGAAGAAACTCCTTCTTGTATTACTAATAAAAGAAATTTTCATAGGAAGAGATATTTCCTACCCAAGTAGAATATTTGGCATCTTATACATACATGCATAAATACATATATGCATATCTATTATTTATATGTATACTCATACATATTCATGTACAAAAACGTGTGTGTGGGTACATATGTATACATATAAATAGATTCCTCCATGCATGTGTGTGTCGTAACCCTTAAAAAAATTATTCCTACCATGCTTATTTGTAAATGTTGATATTGCTTCTATCTAATCCTTAATTATTAAGCAATCATATCCCTCACTTATTCCAAGTATTTTAGAACCAAACCAATTATGTGAAAAAAATAGAGTCTAAACAAGAAAGTTATGCCAAAATAAACATAAGTGGCAAAGAGCCATTTAAACATTTAATTTTTAATTAAAGCAATAACAAGAGTTTAAAAGTTTGACTTCCTATTGAATGGTAAAAATGGCATGGAAGGAGAAAATGTGTTTTCAAAACATAATTGAGTGTGAAATAATGGTAAAATAGCTTCAAACCCATGAAAATATTTCTTGCTTATAGATTGACTATGTTTTTAAAATAGAAAAATTAGTTTGACATCACAGAATAATGTTTTCTATGATTGATAACTAGAAATAACTAATTTTTACAAATTGAAAAGTGGATCTAACATCACAAAATAATGATTTCCATGATTCACAACTAGAAGTGTCTAAGTTTTAAAAAGTTGCAACGTTGCTTCAAGGGTGCAAAAGTGCACTTTTTACATTTTTATCATAGAAATTATCAAATTGTCAAAATTGTTTTAATGTCACAAAAGTGCAATTTTCATGATTTTACATTTAAAATGATCATGTTGAAAGGAAAAAATATAGTTTAGAAAGTGTGGAAACTTACAATTCTTAGCTAACATATTGGACAATTAGCTAAAGTGATTACGTGGGGAAAAAAAATAGTTTTCATATTTTTTTACCCTTAATAATTGGAAATGTTTTAAAAAATGTCAAACTAAGATAAAGGTAAAAAGTGCAAATTTGTTCTAAATCTATAAAAAATTTCTATCAAGATTCAAATTGGTTAAAAGGATAGGAAATAATAATTTTCACAGGTACGGCTTAGAAAAGCAATTAAATTTTAAAAGCAAACACCCATGATAAAAATTAATATTAAAAATAATTTTAAAATAAAAAAGGTTATTTCCTCATTTAATCATTAACAATGGGAAACAACAATGGCACCATTTTAAGTATCAGGTTTTCCACCATTATCATAAGGAGTGCACACTAGCTTTGAGTCGCCATTTTCTAAAGTATCGCTCTTTTTGGTAGAACATCACCATTATCAAAAACCATGGACATTTTCTTGTAGGGTATCACTCTTTTTGGTGGAGCATCACCATTATCAAAAACCATGGACATTTTCTTGTAGGGTATAACTCTTTTTATTAGGTATTTTGATGCACTGTTATTTTTATAACATTAGGGTTCTATGAATCATCCAAATTAAGAGCATTTTCACACAATCACGTGCCCAAAAAATATAGTGAAAGTGTTAATTTTGTAACGTCGGTCGTACTATTTCATGCTTCCAATTATATATATATATATATATATATATATATATATATATATATATTTGATTACATATACTAATATGTTAATGTTAACTAATGATAAATAAAACCAAAGTTAACTTATCGCGTTTGACCAATGGTTACACCGTTCATGGTATCAGGTGGTAAAGCGATTCTCAAACAAGTCACACTCCTTCCAATCAGGTAAGTAAACAATGACTAGTTTATATATTGTGGTGAGAGGTACGTAAGGAAGAGATGTGTCTTCCCACGTGGGAAGACATATCTCTTCACTACGTAACACGCTATAGCAGATAAAATACAACTTTCAGATCATATCTCCATCTCGTCTATTTTGATCACAGAATTTTGAAAGAACTTAACATGGTATCAGAGCGAAGTTAAGGAAGATCATATTAAAATTCTGTAACGATCTCATAAACTTTCACCAGGCTCTTACTAAGATCACATTCCCATAATCCTAATGGCAACCGGAGTTAGGTTTGAAGATAGATTAGATGGAGCATCAAATTTTGTATCTTGGAAATTCAGGATCATGCTTGTTTTGAAAGAAAATAAAATTGACTCCCATATCAAAAGTGAAATTCCTGAACTCTCTGATGATACAAAGAAAATTCAGTGGAGCAAGGACAGTGAGAAGGCCCTTAAGATAATTGTGGATTCAATAAGAGACCACATTGTACCAGTTATTTCTAAATATGAGATGGCCTTTCAGATGTTCAAAGCACTAGTTGACATTTATGAAATCAACAACACTAGCAGGGCTCTCACCCTAAACAATAAACTACACCATATAAAGATGAATAAAGGAGAAACAGTTACATCCTATTTCTTGAGGATCACTGAGCTTAGGGATCAACTATCCACTATTGGACATCTAGTAGAAAACAAAGAACTTGCTATGATGGCCCTAAATGGACTTCCTATCGCATGAGAATCGATCATTCAAGGAATCAGTGCTCGTTCTAAATTTCCTAAGTTTGATAGATTGAAAACCGGTTGCATTCAAGAGGAATCTCGACTTGTCACAAGAGGAATAAAACAAAACAATGGTAATGAAGACATTCAAGTTCTAAACTCTAATTCCCACAAGAAAGGAAAGAAGAAGAACTTTAAGAGAAAGAGGGACAACAACTCAAATGGGAAGAGGTCTTCAAATAAGAAGAGAGACATTTCTGAAGTACAATGTTTCAGATGTGACCAATATGGGCACTATGAAATGAAGTGTCCAGACATGATCAAACAACAAGCTTCAATGGCAGAAATTAAGAAAGGGAGTAATTCCGAGAAGCTAGTCTTCTACTCATCCCTCTCTAGTCAAGTCACCTCTAGTTCCAACACATGGGTGATTGACAGCAGAGCATCTCGACACATCACTGGATTTCGTGACCACCTAGATACACTTGTGGAAAGTTCAAATGAACAAGTGACAATTGGTGATGACTCAAATTATCTAGTTATGGGAATAGGAACTTGCAATATCAACCTAAAGTCAGGCATATCCCTACAGCTGATTGGAGTTCTATTTGTACCTGGTATAAAGAGAAACCTTGTCTCAGTTTCTGCACACAAAGATAAGGGTTACAAATTAACCTTTATGGAAGGAAAGGTACTTGCTTGGCCAAAGAACTCCACCATCAAGAAAGCCCACACCATTGGAGTAAGACAAGGGAGCCTCTACAAACTTTGCACCACTCCACCTCTAGCCTTGATTCATGAGACTCCAAATTCGAATGAACTTTGGCATAGAAGATTAGGGCACCTTCATTTCCATACCCTACCTAAGATAGAGAAGATGGTGATTGACTTACCCAAGCTAAGTCAAAAATCTGAAGGAGCCTGCAAAGGGTATGCCTTGGGAAAGAATAATAAAGGGTCTTTTAATTCTAGCAACAGTAAATCCAAAAATGTATTAGAATTAGTTCATTCTAATTTATGTGGACCCATGTCTGTACCCTCATTAGGGGGATTTTTATATTATGTAATATTTGTAGATGATTATTCTAGGAAGACCCGGATATACTTTCTAAGGTACAAAGAGTCTAAAGAAATCCTTTCTAAATTTAAGGAATTCAAAGCTCTTGCAGAAAATATTACAAGTAAGAAAATCATAACCTTAAGAACAGGCAATGGGAGGGAATACACTTCTGATATTTTTAAAGATTATTGTATAAATGTTGGGATGAAGAGGGAGTTAATTGTACCTTATAACCCACAACAAAATGGGGTAGCTGAAAGAAAGAATAGGACTATAGTAGAAGCTGCTAGGGCTATGTTGTTTGACCAAAATATAGAAACCTCATTTTGGGCTGAAGCATCTAAGACAACTATGTACATTCAAAATAGATGTTCTCATTCTCTTCTTGACAATAAAACCCCCGAAGAAGCCTTTACAAGAAACAAACCTGGCATAAGTCATTTCCGGATCTTTGGGTGTCCAATCTATATTCATGTCCCCAAAGAAAAGAGGTCAAAGTTAGAACCTTCTGGAAAGAAAGGAGTATTTGTTGGGTACAGTGAAACCTCTAAAGCCTACATAATATACATACCTAGTCAAAGAAAAATTGAACTAAGCAGAGATGTCATCTTTGAGGAAGACATAGCATTCAGGAGGTCCAAAAGCTCTAATGAATTAGAACACCAAGATCCTCCTACAAGCTTGGATGAGGATTCCACCCCTGAGATTCAGAGGGAGACCCCTGAAGATGCTAAGCATGAAGTTCAAGGATTGCCTTTAGAAGAAAATTATCCCGAAACTAGGAAGAGACCACTTTGGGCTAAAAAGATGCTTCAAGTAGCTGAAAATTATGCTGCTCCAAAGGGGACCTTCAGAGAAAGTAAGAGACCTAACCTATTTTCCATTTATACTACCTTGATGATTGAGATCATTGATGCAAAACCTTCCTGTGTTGGAGATGCGCTCAAGCATCAAGTTTGGAAAGATGCTATGTTAGAAGAGTATCAGTCAATTCTGAAAAATGATGTATGGGATATTGTGCTTAGGCCTAAAGGCAAATCTGTGGTATCTTCTAAATGACTCTTCAAAATCAAACATGCAGCAGATGGCAGCATTGAGAAGCACAAAGCAAGGTTTGTTTCTAGAGGTTTCTCACAAAAAGAAGGTATTGACTATGAAGAGATATTTGCTCCTGTTGCGAGATACACTTCTATCTGAGCAGTTTTGGCTATTGCAACATCTAAAGGATGGAAAGTCCATCAAATGGATGTCAAGACTGCTTTTTTGAATGGTAAGATTGAAGAAGAAGTTTATTTGGAGCAACCTGAAGGTTTTGTGATTCATAAGGCTGAATCACATGCCTGCAGATTAAAGAAAGCTCTTTATGGACTGAAACAAGCCCCCAAAGCATGGTATAAAAGAATTGATCACTATCTCTTGGAATTAGGGTTTTTCAAGAATGAAGCAGATCCAAATCTCTACTACAAGGTAATCAATGGTGAATTATTAATTTTATTCTTTATGTTGATGATCTACTAATCACAGGAGAGGATAATTGTATTTCTCGATGTAAGAAAGAATTAGCCTCTGAGTTTGATATGAAAGATTTAGGAATTCTTCACTACTTCCTTGGATTGAAAGTTTGGCAGCAGGCAGATGGTATAATCCTTAATCAAGGAAAATACACCATTGATATACTCAAGAGATTTAGAATGTTGGATTGTAGATCCATGACTACACTTGTGGAGACAAATCTACACAAGCTAAAGGAAACAACTGTAGAATCAGAGTTTGTAGATCCTACACTCTACAGATATATTATTGGATCTCTAATGTATTTGGTAAACACAAGACCTGATATATGTTATGTTGTAAATGCACTAAGTTAGTTCATGTGTGAACCCAGGGAAATACATCTTGTTGTTGCAAAGCATATTTTAAGATATCTTCGAGGAACTATTGGTTTTGGTTTGAAATATAAATATGTAGAACTTGACCTACATGGATTCATTGATTCTGAATGGGCTGGAAGCATAGTTGATAGGAAAAGCACATCAGGATGTTGCTTCAGTTTAGGATCATGAATGATCTCATGGATATGTAGAAAATAGTCTTCAGTTGCTCAGAGTTCTACAGAAGCTGAATACATTGCAGCCTCCATGGGAGAAAGAGAAGTTGTATGGCTCCGAAAATTGCTTGTAGGACTGTTTGGTCAGCCCTTAAATCCTATTGTCATTTATTGTGACAATCAGAGTTGCATCAAGCTTTTAATGAATCCAGTATTTCATGACAGGCCTAAACACATTGAGATTCCTTATCACTATGTTCGAGATATGGTGGAAAGGAATGTGATCTGACAAAATTATATTAGTACAGGTGATCACATTGCATACATTCTTACCAAGCCTCTCTCCAGGATCAAGATTGAACACTTTAGAGATAAGCTTGGTATGGTTGAAAATGTTATTTAATTTTGAGATAGAGTCTCATTTATTTTGATATACTAATATATTTAAAGATGTTTAGTGTGTAAACTCTTTTATTTTTCATGTGTGTGACTCCATGACTGCATGGGCCTTCTGTGAACATTATTGAAGGGTGACAACTTTTCAATAATGAACACTTGTTTCAAATTGATATTGTAAGGTGACGATTTTACAATTATCAATTTAACTATCTTGATGTATATCATGTGACTTGATATCTGTGGACATGTCATGATAGTATATATATCTCTAAGACATTGAGGTAGATATCTGTTGGTTGATATCATTAAATAAACCATAATTATGATAGAGATCTTCATGGTGAATATTATGAACATAATATTCGTGGACATGCCATGAAATCATTATCAGTATGGTAGGCATCATGTGACTTGATGCCAGTGCACATACCTTACTTGATAACTATGAGTTATGGTGAGTATCATGAGACTTGATATTCATTGTTGAACCATATCTCTGAATATCACTATGGTGTGATATCTCCTCTCTTCACAATCAATGGATGAATTGTGATGTTTTCTCTAACATGAAATGTGTCCTCCCTAGTTAAGACGGAGTGTTAATTTTGTAACGTCGGACGTACTATTTCATGCTTCCGATATATATATATATATATATATATATATGTGTGTGTGTGTGTGTGTGTGTGTGTGTGTGTGTGTGTGTGTGTGTGTGTGTGTGTGTGTGTGTATTAATTTGATTACATATACTAATATGTTAACGTTAACTAATGATAAATAAAACCAAAGTTAACTTATCATGTTTGACCAATGGTTACACTGTTCATGGTATCGGGTGGTAAAGCGATTCTCAAACAAGTCGCACTCCTTCCGATCGGGTAAGTAAACGGTGACTAGTTTATATACTGTGGTGAGAGGTACGTAAGGAAGAGATGTTTCTTCCCGCGTGGGAAGACATATCTCTTCACTACCTAACCCCTCATCCACTTATATAGCATGCTTACATTGAGGAGGATGAACACACCGAAATTGATAAGTGTGGTGCATCTTTAAAACACGCTATAGCATGGTGCATCTTTAAAACACGCTATAGCAGATAAAATACAACTTTCAGATCATATCTCCATCTCTTCTATTTTGATCACATAATTTTGAAAGAACTTAACAGAAAGACTAGGGTTTTAAAAAGAATTGCCTAAGTTTTTCCCTTCTCAAAAATTTCTTCAATCATGTACTATTAGTTCCAACTCATCAATCCTTTGACCAAACTCGATGATTAAGTATACAAATTTAGGGCATATAAGTAAGAATTACACCTCAATGAAAAGACAAAAAAATGAATATATTTTTGTGTGAATTTGAGACAATGTGGTGGTTTAGATGGTGCCATTTCCTATCACAATTCAAAGTAATGAATTTTTTTATTGTGAATAATCTAGACATTGAAATGTTGAAAAAGATAAATTTAAATAATGGCTATTGTGGTAATTAGAAAGTTAAATGTAAGTCTCCTACAACAAGCCCTTAGTCTACTATCATTAAAGATGTACAAGAGGTTAATTTGGATAAATGTGTCTAAGTGTCTCAACCTTGTATCCTAATGGTAAGAACACAAAAAATACAAATTTTGGGCTCTCAAATAGAAATAAATAATTTATGAGCTATAAAGATCATTTTTTGTCTTGAAAAATGTTAGAATGGGACATAACTATCAATCTCATTATATGGATGTAGATACATTTGATATTTATAATAAAAAATAGGCTCAATCAGCATAATAGATTAAAATATATGGCCTTTGAGAGTTGGTTCTATCACATAAAGAATGTAGTAACATATAGGACGCATAAGAGAGTTATAAAAGGGAGTTACACTTGTTGACCAACTTATAATGCAACCCAATTTTGTGAGTGGAGTATGAAAATATTATGTTAAGTGGAAGGAACATGCTATGTTTAACTAGGGATTTATGCAACACAATTTGCTTAATTTTATCTCATGGTTTCCTAGTTACAATTTGATTTTTATATATATTGTTTCTCCTATTATTAGGTGCTTGAGATGGAGGTTTCATAATAAGTATTTGTAGGTATTTTCATGCTAGTATAATTACTCTAAACCTCTTGTCAGTGATTCTCAGGTATAGTCATGTTATTAAATAATATATTGAGTTAGGTTGGAGTGTGGGACTTTTTGCTCAAAAGGTCTTCCCCATGCAAATCATTGTCATAGTCTATTACTTTGGGTTAATTTCCTTGTAATTGTACTACTAGTTTAACTCTACACATACCTCTTATCATAGATTAGTGTAGGAAGCATATTCTACAATTATGTTTTATTTTGAACATTAGTATTTGAGCTTGATCAAAACTTAGATTCTGGATGTTATGGATTGTTTTTTAAACTAATCTCAGGATTGAGTGGGAGCTTGTGTAGAGGAAGATCATGTATGAAAAAGTACAAGCACATCAAGGATATAAATGAAGAAGTTTTTGTCCATAAAAATTGAGCTTTGAAAGCTCAAGATAGAGGATATAGCTATGGGTAGAGATATATGGGTTGTACTATCTATATCCAAACTTTCTACTATAAAAAGAATATTAGGACAAAATGGATGAAAATAAAAGGCTCCATTAGGCTCTATTTGGTAGAATACATATTATTGAATGTACATGAATAATCCATTGTTATAGCTCTTTTGAAATTTTTTATATGAGATTTATTAGACTAGATTCATCACAAATATTTTTTCTTGAGAAATAATTTGTACACTAATAGGATGGAGGATGGTGGTTCTTTGGTTGAGCACCTAAAATTACAAAACATGAGTGTTACCTAGTTACACTTTATTAAAATGAATACTAAGGATGGGAATCATCACGTCTTTTTTTATGTTCTTTGCTAGAATCGTGGGATCATTTGGTAATGGTGATCAATAGTACTACCTCTAAACTTAAACCCAATTTCTACTCTTGCATGAGAAGTGCATAACAATTTAGAGTAACCATACAACATACACAATATCTCTTTATGATGATAAGGGGTTTGTTTGATGTCAAACCCGGTGATCTAGATTGGTCCGGATATGATGCAAAATAATGGAAGATAGGTATATATGACGCAGAACAGTGGAAGATAGGTATGTATGATGCAAAATAGTTGAGCATTGGTATGTATGATATAGATTACAGATCCTAGTTGTTGCTCATGTATTGCACATTTTTATTGCTCCAGAACTATGTATTGACAGTATGATAATATTTTTATCTTGATATGAGATATTTGGTGTTGGTTGAGGAAACTGGTTTCATGCTCCAATCGTTCATGCAGTTTGACTACATGCAGTTGACTTATTTCAGAGGTGCAGTCCTCTGCATTTGTGTCTCGATGTAGATATGGTAGTGCAATTTTGATATGCTTATTGTCATTGTTTGAGATTATTTTATTCATGGTGTTGGTGCTCCAAAAGTCATGCTTCGGATGTTGTGCTCTAGAAATGTATTCGGTTATGCAGTGTTGAGAAGCTCTATGTGCTCCGGTTTCTTCCGGTTTCTCGATTTATGATGATAATCATTTGATGATTTGTTGTTCATGTCTTTAACCTTGCAATGTTGAATTGGATCGTGATTGTTGTGCTCTAATAGTGTGTTATTGTGGAAACTCAAGGTTAGGCCGACCTTGAAATATTATGTTGTTGTTTTGTTCTGGTGATTGTAGCATTTGATTTGACCATTGAAATATCATTTGGGAAAATGTTATTGAGGCCAACTTGATGTATATTTCTATTGACACACACATATGATCATGTTATGCTTGATGTATACGATGATGGATGAATTGCGATGAAATAAGTGAAGAGTAAAGTGGTAAACAATAAAACAAGGAAGTTGATGTTGAATGGGTAAAGGAGAAGGATAGATCTAGTGTGACAGTATTTTGGAGAAAGCAGATAGCAAAGTGATTTGCAAATTTTCTTAATTGAATCTTTTGCAAACAATTGGTGTGTTGTCTGAGCTTAATGGGAACTGATCCCATGCATATGTAGATGCAATTTTCTCAGTTCATTTCTTTATTTTCTGGTAGTGAGCCGTTGTAACCTATGCATTGAGCCCTCCGAGTAGCGAGCCTCTTTTGTAATCCCATATAACTAGTTATATTATCTTAAGAATTAACCCTCTCCATGGTTTTTCCCATTTGGGTTTTCCATATGTAAAAAATGGGTGTCTCTCTTATGGTTGTGTATGTTGTGCATTTCACTTCTACTGCATATTTCATTTCATGTTAAGGATATCTAAGATCAAATTGAGTTTCAGATTATCAGAGTGTTTTATTTTGAGAATATTGATTCACCCCTCCTCTTAGTATTATGGTATGTTCAACATAAGCCACAAGACGTACTCCTCAAGACTCTTTCAAATCTTCCCACACACCATAAACCTCTTCTCATTTCCTAAAAAATAGTGCTTCAAGTCCTTGCAAGGTGCCATAACTTCTCTCTTTTCTTCAGCAACATGGATAAAATATTCATGAAACTTGCTACTACTGCAATACTCTTGCAACATGGTTTGAGTAGAAACCTCATCTATTGCTCTTATGCTAGGAAAAGAGGAATTTTTCACAACAATGCAATAGGGAAAACCCTACCTTTTTCAAGTCACATGGGTAAAAGAAAAGATAAAACAATTTACTCAAGTGCTTTTCTTTTCTTTTTTCCCTCCATTGCAAAAATAAACATGAACAAACATTTAATTTTTTTTACCTTCACCTAAGACTCCATAAGAAAGTACTTACAATACTTTATCAAAAAACATACCCCCCTTTCACCCCTAAGGCAAGTCTAACTGACATATTGGCAAAATAGAAAAAAAATTTAACATCTTTGGCGACCTTTGTGGGATGCTTTCCTATTGAGAATCTAGGATTGGTAGCCTTAGCCTATCCATTGGGCATAGAGTCATGAAAAATCCAAAACAAACTCAAAATCAGACTTAACACTCTTGTTAGCACCTCTCACAACAACAAGAGAACATACTAAAACTACTACTACTACTAACCCAAAAGGCTAATTGAATTTGCCTCAATGTGAAGAATAAAAATGAGACATAAACAATGTTCTACAATAGTTATTAGAATGGAAACCTAACCTACTCTACACTAACCAAAAGAGACACAATGTCAAACAAAGTCATTACCTGGTTCTAGAGAGTAGCTTCCTCTTCTCATCAACTTGTCATACATGTCATGTTTGTAAAGAAATGAGAAGGGATGAAAGAGTGAGAGGTGTTTGACCAGCTATTGCAAATATTCTTGAAGAACAAAAATAATATCACTTGCTTCATCATATTGATCAAACGTACCACATCATTACTTTATAAGAAGGTATGATTTTGACAACTTTGGGAAGGAAAATGTAAATTTCACAACCAAAACTATTTATATCACCTCACAACCTACAACATGCATAGAAAATACTATTTTCATCTTAAAGATTCTTAGAACAAACAAATGCTTGAAGATTTTATAGTAAGATACATAAAAAAATTCATCAATCCATCTATTGCATACAATTAGATAGTATTGAGAAGGTAAAATCTGGAACTTAAATTGCTTAAAAGGTGCTACTACAACTATATGCATAATCTGAAATGCTCAAATATGCTTTGAAACTCTAAATTTACAATTATTTTTAGTCTTTAAGTGATTGGGTTTTTTGTTACAAGACACTATATTGCTAGAAAAAGAGCATAGAATAGTTACAAATTCCTTGCAAAAACTAATAAGAACTCCCCAAAATTGTTGCTAGGTGTATCATATATTATCTCCAACATATCTATCATTTTGGCCCATGTTTTGAGGAAAAATAATATTTGTTGGTTTTGTTCATTTGGTAAAACCTCATCCCTATATGTTGGGAAAACTAATTCCCTTTTTTGACTCCTTAAAACTAGAAGGTGGTGCTGAGGAAAGATGATTCTTCTAGTCTCTTTCCTTGTAAAATGAAGATCTTGCCAAATAATCTCCTATATTCCTTCATAATTCTTTGAACTATTTCGATATTCCTGCAAAAGTCACAAATTCTCCTCTAGCTTTCAATATCACTATACTATCCCCTAGATGCATTCCACATGTTCAAAATTTCTCTTTACCTCTTCCAACCATAGAAAATCCATTCCACGCTTATAGGGCATGTGATAAAACAAATTTAAGGTGATAAAAAAGCCTCCTATGCATGGAAGAACTTTTAGAATAGGTTTTGACATATAAGCTACTTCATTTATGGTTCCTTCATCTTTATGTCCATATCAAATACAAACCTCATCTTGTCATTTATGTATGCAAATTATGCCAAGTGTCTAATGATGACTCTCACATGTGTTATATCCATTTTATTCTTAGTTCATACCTTTACTCTATTCACCCACTATTATAATCCACCTTATGTGAAGTCAAGTTCCTATGACATTTATTAGAAGACATTGCCTTGAGAATAAAATATATGATGAAAGGCATAGAATAGAGACGCAATGGAGGGAAACCACAAGGGTTGTGAGATGAAGTTTCAAATAACATGAGAGGTGATAGTCGTTTTGAAACAAACATGCATATCTTTGGTCAAAGAGACAGTTCCAATCGAGAACTCTTTAAGGGTAAATCATAAGGCCTAATAATAGTAATAAAAGGGAGCATGCATTACGCAATGATAGAAAACATGTAGATTCATTTGACGTCCATTAGTATTTCAAGAATAGTAAAAGAAGAAGAAAGGCAACAAGATCATAATAAAATAAAAGAAAATGGCAATGAATGGGATGTCCACCACAGATCTATTATATATATGGTGTTGTCATTGATGTCAACCGAAGATATGATTGTTGGTATAGTGAAACTTGTTGTCATTGATGATATGAGTGTTGTAGACATGAAGCACTAATTTTATGATTGTTTCATATATGATGTACAGTGTTATTGAATGTTTTGATGTCCAAAGGGGAGATGGTTGATGTTGTATTGACAGTGTATGCTTCTAATATTCATGGTTGGATGTCAAAATGTGTGTTGATCTAATATCCATGATTGATTCTATGAAGTTCATTGTTGAATGCCAAAATGTGATAGTTCTGATGTTCATGGTTGGATGTAAAAATGTTCCTAATTGATAGATTATTGCAAAGAGACAATTCAAATATATTGTGCTAGTATCAGTGTCTCTAGCATAGGAGCTTGTACTACATTTCCCTATAGTTGAAGATATGATCCTATGGTTTAGAAGTAAGACAAAGGAGGATGTTTAGTCTATATGTTTCTCATTTTAGTTTACAAATTTTATTACAATTATTCCCAGTGTGTCCAGAGTTAAGAAGGTGTTGTTGATTATCATCATGGATTAGAGGAATTATCTACACTACTTTGCATTTCAAATTTGGCTCTTGTGATTTGGAGAAACTTCTCATATTATCTACATATGTCTTCTCCCCAAGTTTCATGCATTCAAGCATACTACAAGTATAAACCTAATTGTTATATCTCAAGACTGTGTTGCCTTGCATGTATGTGGTGATTAGTTTTAGTATATGTTGGTTTGTGCTAGCTAAATTGAATATAACAATGTGAAGGAATGGTATAGGAATGATGTTTTATGTCATATGATGATTTCATGAGCTCCGCATTGTGGTTCTTGATCTTTTTGGAGTTGTTTGGTGACTAGAATTGATGTTTGAAAGGTTAAATAGTTGTCTAGTTGACCTAGGATATTTATCCCAATGCTTTGAGGTTTTTGGTAGCATGGTGATGTGTGGCAAGATTTTTTGGGTCCATTCTATTTATTACCTTGGTTTGCATTCGCTTCCCTTCCATTGCAGAAGTGTTTTGGGTTGACTTCCTTGGGGGGTGCACGTTTCATGCCTACAAGTTTCATCTCAATTGACTTGGATTATGTGTGCCACCTTTTTGATGTTCTTGCAAGCATGTAGATATGTTCTAAGTTGAATTAGGTCATGTTTATCCTTTAGATTGGACTACAATTTTTCTCTTTTCTCTGCAAATGTTTTTGGGGCCAACCTCTTTGGTTGATGCATGTTTCATGTTCATATACTTCATCTTGGCCAACTTGGAGAGTTTGTTGATGCTTGCAGAGGATATAAATGAAAGATAAAGTCATTGGCAAGTGTGTAGATGTTAAGGGGGTGTGGTGTGGTGTGAAGAAGAGCTTATTACATATCGAAGGTAGTAAGCTAAGGTAATCTTATTCAAATAAGATTGGAAGTGTGTTAGAGCCAGTGAGATGAAGATAGTTGATGGTGTAAAAGTTTTATGATTGGAATTCATCAATAATTCATGATACTAGGAGGTTGTAGCCTCTTCTTTAAGTGTTGTAATCATTGTGGATTAGTGAACTTCCTTTGGTTGAAGCCATAAAGTTGTTATTCAAGGAGTGGTACTAGCTTCCTTGGGTTGTATCCCTTAAATAAAATTGTAAATATATTTATGTTATTGTGTCTAGATTTGAATAGTAGCTTCAATTATCTTTCTCATGTGTTTTTTCCATTATTGGGTTTTCCACGTAAATCTTGTGTCTTCATGCGAAATAGTGTTGAGTAGTTTTTTCTTTCGATTTTCATTATTGCTAATTTGTTGTAAGAAGTATATGGTTTTTAGTAGTGGTATAGGAGTTGAGATTTGATTGAATATTGATTCACCACTCCCCCTATCAGTATTCTGGTGCGTTTAAAAATTGGTATCTTAGCTAAGTTCCTTGGAAGAAGCCTAAGAACTTGATAAAGAATTAGGATGGCACAAGAAGGATCTCACAAGGAACCTCAATTTGGTGGAACAAACTACACTTTCTAGCAATAAGGATGGAATCTTATCTGACCTCAGTAGGGTTTGGTGTTTATCATTCTATTGAGAATGGTTATACCCCTCCTTCTACTCCTCCAATTGAGATCAAGGCATATGATCTAATAATGCTAAAGTAAAGAATGCCATTTTGAGTGGATTATCTAATGTAGAGCTTATAAGGTGATGTGTTTTTGCACTGTTAAGGATGTTTGGGAGAATCTTAGTGGCATATATGAAGGAGATACTCCTTGAGCTATGAAGAGGACTATTGCTTCTGCATCTAATGGTCATGCTTTCTGTGTACTTAAGGGTGTCAATGCTTTGGATATGAAACTCCTAGTAGAGAAAACAATGTTATGACACCGAAAACTTGGTATTTATGGGTGAGAAGGGTCTCAAAACCCTGAAAAATAAATGCCTCATAGAGGGGCTTGATGATTGTAATCTTGAGTTTCATTTCAATTAAACATTGTATATATGGTAAACAAAACTATGTTCAATTTTACTCTACTTCTCACAAATCTTTTGGGTTGTTGGACTTGATACATTATGATTTTTTTGGTCTCAAGTTAATGTTCCTTCAATTTCAAAATCTACGTATTTCATATTATTCATTGATAACCATAGCAGAAGGACATTTTTTTATTTTCTCATAAGTAAATATGAAGTCTAAATAGTCAGTTTAAGTTGTTTAAGCCTCTTGCTCCATATCAGACTACTTAGAATGATTAGTGTTTGAGGATTGAGAATGGTGGTGAGTTTTGATCCACAAATTTTGACTGATCCTGTAAGGACTATGTTATTAAGAGGCATAAGACAACTCCATGCACCCCTCAACATAATGGAGTTGTAAAGAATATGAACAAAACATTTATGGAGAGGGCTAAGAGTATGCTTTGTGGTGTTGGTCTCGAACAAAAGTTTTGGGTTGAAGTTGTAGCCACTGCCTACTATCTAGTATACAGATCTCCTACGTCAACACTTGTTGATAAGACACCTATGGAGGTATGGTTAGGAAAGAAGCCTTCTATGAGACATCTCAAAGTATTTGGTTATGAAGCTTATGCTCATGTTCCACGTGAAAAAGGATCTAAGTTGGAGAACAAAGAAGTGAAGTGTATCTTTATTGGCTATGGTGTCGCTATAAAAGGGTACAAGCTTTGAGATCCGGTGATAGAGAAGGTTCTCTATAGAAGAAGTGTTATATTTAGACAGATGAAGCCTTCCACTGTTGAGCTACACCTAGAGAAAGAGGAGAAATAAAATAAGGAGGTAGTTCAAATTCTTTTTACCCTTGAGAAAGAAGACCTATGAGCTCCCAATGGACTTGATGATGTGGAGAGCTCTAGCAAATCTAAAATTTTAGAAAAAGATTCAAAGAACCTCAACCTCAACCTTTGAGGAGGCCTACAATAATCAGGTGGCAACTAGATAGGTTTGGTTATTCATTGTTATATTCTAGTTGTATTTTTGCTTTGATTGCTAACATTGACGAGACTAGGACTGTTAGAGAGGATATGAGTATGAGTGATGTAGATTCCTAGATGTAAGCCATGAATGATGAGATGACATCTTTGAAGAAGAACAATACTTGGGATCTAATACCTTTTCTTGAAGGGTGTAAGCTCGTGGGATGCAAATGGGTGTTCAAGAAAAAGTTGGGTCCCAATGGTAATGTTGAGAAGCATAAAGCATGGTTGGTTGTGAAAGGGTATTCCTAGGTTGAGGAAATAAATTATGGTGAGATTTTCTCTCCCATTGCAAAGCTAACATATATTATGTTTCTTGTTATCACTTACAATAGTTCATGATTTGGAAATCAAGAAAGTGGATGTTAAGATAGCATCCTTCATGGTGATTTGGAGGAAGAGATTTATATGTCACAACTAGATCATTTTTTGGTGAAAGGTAAAGAGAATCTAGTACGCAAGTTGAAAATTTCTTTGTATGGTCTAAAACAATCTCCCAGAATATGGTATGAAATTTTAATACCTATGTATTAATTTTGGGATTATAGAGGTCTTTAAGTCCAATCATTGTGTTTACTTCAATACTGATAATGGTCACATTCTCATTATTGCATTATATGTGGATGACATGTTATTATTTGGATATGGTAATTTGAATTCTAACTTGATGTCTCAATTGTCAGCATAGTTCAAAATGAAATATTTGGGTGCAAATAGGTACATTCAAGGGATGGAGAACATAAGAGACAAAGCTAACAAAAATCTTTGGTTAAGCTAGAGTAAGTATGTAAATTGAATGTTGGACAAATTCAACATGGCAACTTGTAGATGTATGATAGTTCATGTTGCATTAGGAACAAAGTTATCTATGGATGATTGTCCAAAATATCCTACTAAGATGGAGTACAAGACCAATGTAGCATGTGTGAGTATTGTTGGTAGTCTTATGTATGCTATGGTTAGTACAAGACCAAACATTGCCCAAGTAGTGGGAGTCTTGATTCAATTTATAGCTAATCCTGGATGGGTGCATTAGGATATAGTTAAGAGAGTGTTTAGACAATTGAGGGGTAATTTTAAGTATTCCTTGTGTTTTTATGGTTATCCTATTGGACCTCAACATTCTATGAGTATCTGTGGATATGTGGATATAGATTGTGTAGGTGACATTCACGGGAGAAGATCCAATAGTGGTTATATTTAAACTATGTATGGTGGTTCGATTAGTTGGATGAGTAAGTGACAAGTTATAGACGCTTTGTACATGATAGAAGCAAAGTATATAGAAGCTACTCATGCTTGTAAGAAAGCCATTTGAATTAGATGTTTTTGTTCAGATATTGGGTTTGATGCAAGATCAATTACTAATTTTTGTGACAACTAGAGTACAGTTTGCTTAGCAAAGAATTTAAATTTTCATGCCAAAACAAAGAACATTGATGTTCAATTTTATTGTGTTTGAGATATGGTAGAGGATGGAAAGGAAAAATTGGAGAAGGTTGACACTTTGACGAATGTTGCAAATGTATTGACAAAACCAATGAGCACAAAGAAGTTCAGATGGTGTTTGAAGTCTATGGGCCTTGTGGCCCCTAGCAATTAAATTGTGACATAGATACTCCCTTTTCTCTTGCACGGTGTTTGATAAGTGGAAGAATATTAGCAAAATGGTGTATCAAACTTGCATTTACATAAGGTTAATATTTATAGTAATTTTTCGTTTGAGCACATGTAATGCCCCTCTTCTCTTCTTTTTTGCATTGCATACTTCTTTATGTGGACTTGGCTTTGTGTCATGGATTATATCTCTTGTAGTTTGGATGTGGATCATTTTTTGGTGTTCGATCCTGTTCTAGACACTTTATTCTTGTAGTATAGGTGAATTTGAGTATTATCTAATGCTCTGCTTTGATATATGTCTCGTGATCATTCTAGACCAATGATGTGTTGGATTGCTTCATGACGATTTGATTATGTTGTTGCATTGATATACATGTGATCTCTTCTTGTGCCTAGTTGTGAGAACCATTGCATGATTAATTTGGGGTACTTGACTCACTAGGTGGTCATTATGACATAATCTAGACCAAACATGCTTAATGATTGAGATAGACCAATTATGCATAAATGGTTTTATTTGAAAATCTATAGAATTAACATTAAGCTAGAAGTACTATTGAAGAAAATAGGTTCTTAAACTCAAACTTCGAGGGAGAATGATAGGAATATTTTGCAAGCTTGGGAGGTTGTCCATAAGATCAATAGGATTAAAAAGCATATTTCCAACATGAATAATGAATTTAAGTGTAGAGAAGTAGGGACACGACGTTAATTAAAGGGTCACTTTTATGGAGAATGAATTGATGATTATAAAGAAAAATCTTGAGTGTGTTGTGTAGATCAAAAAATGTATGATACAAAATAAGTGCGGTTAGTATTAAAATTATCACTGATAAGCTTAGGTAGCTCCACGAGATTAATTATTTAGGGGATTGACAAATCTTCTTAGGTGAGCTCAAAGTGGACATGCTAGGCCTATCTTAAAAAGTAGAGTTGGTAAAAGGAGATCCCTTAAATAAGAGATGAAATACTTGTTGGGGTTTGTTAAATTGCATGATAATTTAGACCAATAGGAGTTGGAGGTAGCTAAAAAATTGGAACATTTGTAATCAAGGCTTTGTTTAGTCTTTCTTGTGCTTTGTATTATGCTTTATTTTATCTTTGGGTCCAGTTGTGTCGAGTTTCATTGTTGTGAGCATCTTGTTATATTTTGGATAATATTTTGTTGCTAATCATGTTGTTGTAATGCATTTTAGGGCACCTTCAAAACCTATTTTATATCACTCGTAATTATCTATCATTAGGATGGGAGTGAAATAAGAGTTGGATTATAAACTCAGTTTCATAAATAGCTTTCAATGGTAGGTAAGTAAAGAGAAGACACAATAAAAGAGGTAACCAAGAAATAAATAGAAAGGAAACTAAATATTCTCGAATTTTCCTTGACCTAAGTAATAATTAATGGGAGAATATTTAGTTTCCTTTTAAATATTTATTTTATTTTATTTTTTATTTTTATTTTATTGTTTCCCTCTCTTTGTACCTCTCTTTTTCCATTCCTCCTCTTCACTTGCCTACTAAATCAACATATTTATGAAGCTAAGTTTGCAATCCAACTATCATTCCACTCCTCATCCTAATGGTAGATCATTGAGTGTAATTGAAAAACATCAGTGCAAAAAAATTATATTGTTGAATCTAAATGCTCTAATTAATTTATCAATATTCAAGCAGAAGATTAAGAAATATAATATTTTGGTTCATGCTAACTAGTTGTTACACCTCTATCACCACCAAGAGTATCCTCTCATTTATTTGCACCTCATGTTGACCTGGAGGAAGATTGGGTTTTTCCCAATTTTACACTTTCATATACTATCATATACTATCATATACTAATGAACATGACATTATTGATAATATATATATATATATATAAGTCCTCCTTTGTATATGAATCCTATTATATATATGGTTTCCAAATTACATCTCTTTATTATAATTTTTATATAGATTAGGGTGTTCTTATTCACGAATATGAGTTTAGTTCTAAATTTGATTATGGTTTACCTTCTTGCCAATTAACTCATACAAGTAGTAATTTTTTTCCCAATTCTATAGAAGATTTGTTATATTGGAATAGGTTTCAACTTAAAGGAAAAATTTATGTTAGAATATATTCAATTATCACAACAACATAATAGTATTTGTTTAGGTTAGTCTCATTCTAAGGATAAGAATGCAAAAGGTGAACTAAACATATAACATAATCAAAATGTATAATTTTACATGAACCTTTACCATTGGTAATCTAGAGTTGATAGATCTTTCTTTGTTGATTCTCCATTGATTTTTTCTACTGACAAGTCTACCAAATTATTTTGGTGTTTATGAGAATATTCCTAGATTTCATGATAGGAATTTCCCTAATAGCTTCATACTCATGCTTATTTTAGAAAAAATGTCTCCTTCCTATCAATTTGCTTGATGAAACACCTAATAAAACCTTCACTAAAGATCATAATACTTTTTTCATAGGTGTTACACTTGGTGTTAGCATTGAATAATGATAAAGAAAGGATATTAAAAAAATGGTGAGTTCACGTTTGATTTTGGGGAATATAATATTTTTACATTATTAAATGATTTTATTGAGCTCATTTCATGGTCTTATCAAGATCACCCATTATTTATAGTGGTATAATTTTGTGTATAATTATTCTTGATTTTGAGGCTAAAATTATAAAAGTTAAAACTATAAAGATACATCTTAAGGTTGCTTTAATTTTTATAGATTGAACTAAAATTTTATTAATGGTATGGTTAATTAGATCTTTTTAGTACTCATGGATTTTGAATATAGTTCACAAGGAAAAGTTGTTTAGATATATTTAGATATTGATTTATTTTAAAACTTGATAAGGCGTCAACACAAGGATAATGTCTCATCATCAAATAGAAATAATTATTGATTATATTATTGAGCATGAAATACTTCCATTTATGAATAATAGTTTCAATCTATTATAATCATATACAAGTATTAATTCCCAAGACTAACATAACATTGATTTTACTTGGACTTAAGAGATAATAATCACTCCGATTATTACAACCTATTAATCCAAGTTCGGCACAATTATTTTAACAACTCTGCCTTAAGCTTGCTTCGGCTCTGCGTTTTTTTTGTTTTTTGTTTTAAAGTCACTCTCAATCTGTTAAGCTAGAGGATTCAAGAATGGGGGGGGGGGGGACAAGCTTATACTGGAACCCAATAAGGTGGATGAGTTCAAAGCTAAACCGGCGGCGTGGTTTGTTTGCTCAAAAGGCAACATTGACAAATTCATGGAGAGTATGAAGGGAAATGACGAAAGACTATCCAAACAATTTGTGACTTCCTGGGAAGAAAGAAGGGTGACCATGGGGGGAATCTCTTTTGAAATCAATGAAGAGGTTATAGCTCAGGCGACGGGCCTTTCTATGGAGGGCAGAAAATGGAAAAAACAGAGCCATATTGTGGATGCTATCAGCCTTAACCAGTTCTTCCGCTAGGGCAAAAACCCTGTCAAGAGGGCGGGAGGCTTCAAAAGGGAGGAGCTCCCTCACTTGTGGGACGAGGTTTGCTATATCGTGATGAAGTATTTTACGCTGGAGGGAAGGTATGGCATGTTCTACTACTACCATCTCCTGTTCCTTAACCATTTGAGGAATAAAGACCTCATTTCCATTCCGTTCTTTTTATTGCATTCTATGGATGCTAATGTTAAAGACATAGCCGAAGCTAAGAAAAAAGGGAAAGATTTTCCCATCTTGCATCAAGGCCTTATGCTCCACCTATATAACTTTCACCTCGCCCTCTGCCCACCCCGTTCCATCTCTGTGTAGAACGTCAGTCCCTCGACCCACCCTCCTGCCATTAATGACTTAAGCCCTCCGCGGCTCCTGGAAATTGGCTTCTCCAGCAAGAAAACCAAGAATCACTCCCTGGAGGAGGTCAGAACCCCCAAGAGAGTCAAAATCCAAGATATTTTGACTCTGATATGGAAATTACTGAAGAAGCCAATACCCCTGTCGTTCTAGCAGACTGGCCTCTAAACCCTCGGATAAATCCCTGAGAGACCCCTCCTCCTTGCACGACATCAACAATTCCATCTTGACTGATAAAATGCCCCCGGCCCAGCATAATTTGACCCCTCATTCTGTGAGCTCCACCCAGGTTTCGGAAAGCCCCTTATCCTCCAAGAGTTTGGAGCCATCCAATTTCCCCTCCCCGACCTTTAGGATGGAAAAAATGATGGTCATTGAGGAGGCTAGCAGCGTGAAGGAGGAGGAGGAATCCAACCTGGCGGAGCTAGAGAAAAAGATGGAGGCCCTCTCTGACAATGTGCAGGTGATCACCAACAAACTGGAGGCGGCGGAGTCCAAGATGCACGATGTCTCCAAGTTTGCGCTGAATGTTATATGATGCTCCGCTACTACTCTGTGCCTCATGCAAGAAAGAACGACCAAAGGGAAAAGCATGTGGAGGATTTCTGGTTTTTTGACTATATCGTGTAGTCGTTGGGTGGATAAGGCTAGTTTATGCTTTTGTTTATACTTCTCTAATTATTGCCCTACGTGGCAAATGACTAAAACTTTGATTAGTATTACTTTATCGTTGATAAACTCTCGTAGTATGGTTTTTGTTTTTGATAGAGGTAAAAGGTTGCTACTTTTTTTATTATATGCGGATAATGGTTCTGCCACTGTCCTTCTAATTGTTCCTATGGGTTAGCCCCCTCGTTTTTGGCTGTTTTAATATCAAAAACATTGATTTTACTTCTCTATGAGGTAAAGTTTTCCATCTTGTCATGCCTTTTGGATTGAAGAATGCTAGTGATACTTATCAAAGGGGAATGCTTTTGTTTTTTCATGAATAATATATAATATATTAAAAGATTATGTGAATGATTTTTTTGGTAAATCTATTAAATATCTAATTTAATATTTGGGACTTGAGGACTATCTTTGTGAGGTACCAATATCACGTTGACTTAAATCCTAGTTAACATAGATTTGGGTAAGACAATGGTCACTTGTTAGGATTCACTGTATCTATGAAAGGTATAGAGGTCAATACTAAGAAGATAAATGCTATTGTCAATGCTTGATTACCAAAAATATTTGTACCTTATTGGATTATGAATCACAATATAATTCTATTGAAAAAAATATGTTCATTTGTCATATTTTCCTCATCAAAATCAAGGCACTATATGCTACACATTTAGAAACATGTGATAGTGAAGGAAGACCCTTTGATGTATGTACTTTATAAGGAAAAAAAATTAGATCATGCAACATAATGGATTATTTCACTCACAAATTTTGGTCAAAATCCATTATAGGACAAGCAAACATCAAATAATTAATAGTGACTTGTCTATGCATGCCCTTATTAATGTATGTTTTCCTAATGAACATATACCTACATAATAATTATTCATCCCATTAGAATATGAAATTATATAGTTCTAAATGTATGATTGGTTTAGAGGTAGGTGTGATATTTGATACCACCCTCAAGAAATTTGATTACTTTATCTTTTGGTAAGAAGTTTCATGCATTGGTAATATAGTCAATTATGAGGCACTAATTTTAGATTTATGCGTAATAATATCTTTGAAAGATATTTGTTGACTATAAGACCAATTAGTGTAGAGGAATTCCCTTTACTTGCTACCAAATTTAAAAAGATATTAGCATTCTAGTTTTATAGATTGAATTGGAATAGGTTTAGTAGGAGCATAGTTCAACATTTCTTTGCACATGGAATTAGTTCACAAAGAAATTGCAACTTATATGGGGTCCCAACTTAAAATGTTGTGCCTAAGATGCATTTTTTTATGAACACTTTCTTCATTTGTAACCCATTTAAAATACTATCATTGTCTTGATAAGGTAAAGATAGAAAAAGTCTTCGTTTTGCCATTTAAAAAAATTTCCTTTCAGGCATGCATTTTTATTTTGTTACAACCTAAAATAGATCAATAAACCCAAAATAACTAGATATATGTGTTATCTGATAATTATTCTTTCACAATATTCAATACAATAGTTTACATAAATGCAAAACCTATAAAAACAAACCATATATATAAGTGGACACGTTTTTTCTGAAATCAGCTAAACTTGAACTTTGAGGAGCAATTTGAGACCCGTCCATACTCAAAATATGAAGATACTCAAAGAACAAGGATTGTAGTACTGTGAATCTAGTTTCCAAAATACTATTTTTTTTTCAAAATTGGATAAGATTAAGGGGTTCAAATCCTTTACACACGAAAAACAGACCATGATTTTTTCTAAAAAACATAAACATAGTGTCTGACGTGCACATCAAAAAATTCATAGTTAGATTTATAATTTTTACAAATCCTTTGGTAGAAAGATAGTTAAGAGTGAGCACTAGAAGTGTATTTTTTTGCAATTTTATGTTGATTTTTTTTTATGATTTTTCAAAACGGGTACATCCTTAAAATTAGGTACATGTTCGTGCACGAAGCATAACTTGCACCAAAATAATCGAAAATGCAAAAAAAAATTTAAAGTGTAAATAATCAAGTGCACTACAATAATATACAATGTTTTTAAAATTTGGATAAGTAGATCAAAAGTTATTAAAAAAATGGTACACATGTCTGTGAGAACTATGGAGACACCGATAAAAGAAATTCAAGAATAATATGTTAATGTGCAATTTTTTTTTTAAAATTATATGGTTAGAAATCTTAGAAGATGGGTGAAATTATGGTGGTAATTTTAGAAATACCCAGTTGATGAGGTGTAAACCTGATGACAACAAAGTTGAGAAACATATTTGATAAAACAAAATACGTAAAAAAGGAGGGAAATGGAGGGAAATCAAACTCCCAACCCGCAACCTTGTCATCCAAGGCTATTAACGAGCCTAAACAGGGAAAAACATGAATGGGGTTTTTAAAATAAAAGCGCGAACAGGTTTATGAAAACAAAAGCACGAACGAGTTTTTGAAAACAAAAGCCCTTTCGCGTTTCTTAAAACAAAAAACTCGTACGGGTTATGCTGACATAAAAACATTCCTATATATACAAATAGATATGAATGTATATAATATGTGTATACATATCTATATAACATTTCTATGACTATATGTATATAATATGTGTATATATGTGTATGTATATGTATATAATGTGTATGTATACATGTATGTATGTACATATATGTATGTAAAATACATGCATATATATATTCTCTCTCAATATCTTAGCACATTGTATTATCACCCTCTCTAAATCCCTCTCTCTCTCTCCCTCTCTCTCCCCCTTAGGACCCCACATGACCCCTAACGATACCATATAAGGTCACTTAGCACACCATATGACCCCTTAAGACCATATGATGTTATAAGGGGTCATATGATGTTCTAACACATGTGTGGCCCCATTAGGACCCCACATGACCCCCAACGACACCATATGACCCCTTAGGACCATATGATATCATAAGGGGTCATATGGTGTCCTAAGGGGTCATATGAAGTTCTAGTACATGTGTGGCCCCTTAGGACCCCACATGACCCCTAACGATATCATGTGACCCCTTAGCACACCACATGATCATTTAGGATCATATGATGTCCTAAGTAGTAATATGGCATCTTAAGGGGGACCCCATATGACCCCTAACAATATCATGTGACCCCTTATCACACCACATGACCATTTAGGAGCATATGATGTCCTAAGTGGTAATATGGCATCTTAAGGGGTCATATGGTGTTGTAACACATGTGTGGCACCATTAGGAACCCACATGACCCCTAATGACACCATATGACCCCTTAGAAGCATGTGATGTCCTCCCAGGTCATATGGTGTCCTAAGGGGTCATATGGTGTTGTAACGACACCACATGACCCCTTAGCACAACATATGACCCCTTAGGAGTATATGATGTCTTAAGGGGCCATACAGTGTCGTTAGGAGTCATGTGCGGTCCTAATGGGGCCACACATGTGTTAGGAACCCACATAACCCTTAACGACACCACATGACCCTTAAGACCATATGGTTTCCTAAGCTTGGGTTGTATGGCGTCCTAAGGGGTCATATGGTGTTGTAACACATATGTGACACCATTAGGATCCCACATGACTCCTAATGACACCATATGACCCCTTAGCACACCACATGACCTCTTAGGACCATATGATGTCCTAAGGAGTCGTATGGTGTCCTAATGGGTCATATGATATTCTAAGGGGTTGTATGGTGTCATAAGGGGTCATATGGTGTCGTAACATGTGTCATCCCATTAGGACCCCATGACCCCTTAGCACACCATAGGACCCCTTAGGACCATAAGATGTCCTAAGGGGCCCTATGTTGTCTGAAGGGGTCATATGGTGTCCTAAGGGGTCGTATGGTGTCATAAGGGGCCATATGGTATCGTAACACATGTGTTGTCCCATTAGGATCCCACATCACCCCTATTTACACCATATGACCCCTTAGCACACCACATGACCCCTTAGGACCATATGATGTCCTATGGTGTCCTTAGGGGTCATATGGTGTTCTAACACATGTGTGGCCCCATTAGGACCCCACAAGACCCCTAACAACACCATATGACCCCTTAGCACACCATATGACCCCTTAGCACACCACCTTACCCCTTAGGACCATATGATGTCCTATGGTGTCCTAAGGGGTCATATGGTGTTCTAACACATGTGTGACCCCATTAGGACCCCACAAGACCCCTAACAACACCATATGACTCCTTATCACACCATATGACCCCTTAGCACCATATGATGTCATTAAGGCATTGTATGGTGTCCTAAGGGGTTGTATGGTGTCCTAAGGGGTCATATGGTGTCGTTACACATGTTGTCCCATTAGGACCCCACATGATCCCTAACCACACCATATGACCCCTTAGCACCTTAGGACCATATGATGTCTTAAGGGTTCCTATGGTGTCCTAAGGGGTCATACAGTGTTCTAACACATGTATGGCCCCATTAGGACCCCACATGACCCTTAACGACACCATATGACCCCTTAGGAGCATATGATGTTCTAAGGGGTCTCTCTCTCTTTTTCTCTCCCTCCCTCCCCCTCTATCTCCCTTCATTTTCATCCTCTCTCTCTCTCCCTCTTCCTCCCTCCTGAACTCCATTCCTCTCTCTCTCTCTCTCTCTCTCTCTCTCTCTCTCTCTCTCTCTCTCTCTCTATTCTTCTCTCCCTCCCTCTGCACTCTTTCTCTCTCCCTCCCCCGCTCTCTCTCTCTCTCTCTCTCTCTCTCTCTCTCTCTCTCTCTCTCTCTCCCCCTTCCTTTTCCTTCACCCCTTTTTTACTATAAGTAACACGTATGGGTTATGGGAACTATGAACATTGGTTTGTCGGGGTATTTTTAGGGACTAAATACGCGAACGGGATAACTAAAAGTAACCTGTACACATTTCTTTCACATAATTTTATTTGGTCAATGACCACAAAATGACTTTTGGAACTCATTGAAGGCCCCACTACTACTGATTCTGCGATTTTGGGACAGTTTTATGTCAAAGTAAGTGAACGTTTTCTTTTGAATGTGTTCAAATGATTGAATTGTTGTTCTAATTAGTTTGTTAAATGTTATTCTGATTGTTTAATAGTTTTGATTATTAAAAATAATGATAATACTCATTTTTATGGTGATTTGATTGTATAAAATTTTGTAACATATATGTGCAAAATGATTTTATTTAGGACAATAGTTATTAACGATGGAAAAGAACAAGCGAGGAACATCCGAACAACGAGAGGTTGAAAAGGAAAGACAAAGGCAGTGTATGAAGAGATTATGTAAACTAAGAACAATGTGTCAAGAAGGTATGTCATCTACAACATCTCAATTATATGTACCAAATGAACCTAATGCAATTGAAGAAGAAATCAATAATCAATAATCAAACAAACAATGAACATGCACCAACAACATTTGATTTACCAAATAAACCTAATGCAATTGAAGAAGAGACCATGATCAATAATCAATCAAATGATGCACATGCATAAGCTCAATTTGATTTACCAAATGAACCTAATGCAATTGAAGAAGAGACCACGATAAATAATCAACCAAATGATGAACATACACCAGCTCAATTTGATGCGATGAATGTACCTAATGTACGTAATGCACCAATGTTAACACCTCCTAGAATTACTCGTTGGAAACCAAAGTATCTAATTGACATCGATGAGAATATTCATGGGGGCTTCACTGGCTAGGCAATATTATATCACGTGCATTCATATTGGGGGGTTTAATATCTCAAAAAAATAACTCAATATATTGCCTATTTGGTGAAAATATGGGGTTTTTTAATTCAGGCTATGAAAAAATACAATATATGGTCAACATAGGGGGGTTTTTAATTTGGGTTGTGTATTGGGGGGGGGTAACAAAAAAGGATTTTAGGGCAATATTTTTTGAAAATAGGGGGATTATTTGGTATGCCATGAACACATGTGTTATAACCTAAGTTCACTAAGTGAAGCCCCCGTGGAACATGTTGAAGCCAATGCCCGATAAATTACATGAACGAACTTGTAGAATAATGGTTAAAAGAATATGGCAACACTATTTTGAAAGCTTAAATTAAACTACAAGATGCCAATTAATTGTTGAAATGATTAAAAATTTGAAATTTAGAGAGACAATGAAAATTCTTGGCATAAGATCATTCGAAAATAATAGTGAAAGAGCTATTGTGAGAAATCTATTTGATCCATATCAAGCATTGGTACAAAATCATCTACTAAAGATTCTAAGGTTACTCGACGTGTTATTACATCAACCATAATGAAAAAAAAAAAAAAAAAGATCATTTAATAAGAAAAACAAGTAAGTCATTAAACATAAGTAGAACAACATTATATAAAGTATTAGAGAGTCAAGAGAAAATAAAGGATCCTAACAATAATTCTCTTTGGGCGTTCTCGGGTAGACTACCACGCAGAGACGAGGTTGTTGTTGATGCACTAAGAATATTAATTGAAATTTTTTGGCATGACAACACAAGGGTTTCGCCCAACCAAAGAGATGATGTTAGAAGGTGAATTGGATCTAGAAATCGTGAGCCACATGCCAAACAATATTTGGATATGACTCAAACAAAATTATATGAAAGATTCCTTCAAAAGTTTCCTCAAATAAGAATTAGTCAGATTTTTTGAAATGGAAAAACCTTTTTATTTTAAGATTAATCATGTGCACACCACATGTTGTTGTAGGATGCATATTCAATTTTCCATACACTATGATATTTATCGTCATATATGTTGTACTTTGCACACTAACGATGTTTTGTAGGAATGCAATATACGAGAACCTCCTAAGTCACCGAGATAATTTATTTCAAGCGTGTTATGAAAAAGAGATGATGGTTTCATTTATTATAAGATGATGTGTTTGAAAGGTTCTTGTGCTACATGTGGTGGTTTGCAACATTTACCAAGATGTGTACATTTGGAGAGCACACATGAAATTGGTAAGAAACTAGTTTCTTTTGGAAAATACAAGACAATCACATATGGAGTTAAAGATGGAAAATAATTGAAGAGATGTGAGTTATTGAAAAACGATATATGTGTAGTTGAATTTATGAAAATGTATCAAGAGAAACTAGTTTATAAGTACATAATGCATACACATAGATCTCAGTGGTTAGATGAGCAATTAAAGTTATGTAAGGACACATTTTCTCTTGATACCATTGTCTCTATCGTTGATTTTGCTAAGAAATATACACTAAAACCTCAAAATGAAGTGCAATCTATGTATTAACATTCTATACAAGTTACTACTTTTGTACACATAACATTCATGCATGCAGATGATAACACAGAGGAGGATAGAAAGGTTTTAAGAGAGTATCACTTCTACATAAATGATGATCATACTCATTCGTCAGAGTTTGCGCAAGGGTGCTTTAAAGCTTTCTATGATAATTTAAGGGAAAGAAACATAAGATAAGACCAACACATGATATGGTCAAATAATTGCACCTCACAATTCAAGAATGTAAGGATGTTCGATTAGTTGACTAGGATGCATGTGACAAGCAGTATACAACATTTTTGGAATTTCACTGAGGTTGGACATAGAAAGGGAGAGCACAATGGCGCAGAAGCATGCGTAAAAAGAGCCCTGGCTAGAGAAGAATTGAAGTACAAAGGTGGCGTTGACTTGATAGATGCAACAACAATTGTGCGATGGTGTAACACTACAATGGGACCAGGTAATGCAAGTATGTCTATGGTTCATAGATATTTTTGGTTGATCAGTGAATCTGACATTGAAAACTATTAAGATACAGTTGTAGGATCAAGTGACATGCACTCATTTAGAAGTTCAAATGCAAGTTCACTAGTAATTTATAGTAGACATCTTGCATGCTTTTTCTCTTCATGTATGATTTTTTTGTGGGAACAATGTGAATCACAAGAGTGGGTTGACAAATGGTCTTGTAAATTGTTAGTTCCCATTCATACATATCAAGTTCCCAAAGCACTGCAATTGAACCGGATAGAAGCATCAGTGGATTTCAACCATGTATCAGACCTAGTGGAACCATGTAATTTTTTTGGTTAATTTTTTTGGCTCATTTTGTTACATCTCACATTATTTTTGGTAGAGTTATCATTCTAAAAAATGTAGGTCATGTGTATGCAATTGTTGCAGAAGAGAACAATGCAGAAGGAACAAATTATTTTTTGTCGTTGTATTGAGCCTAAAAGAAAATTGACAACCACAATCACTGATGGAGAGGGTATTGAGTACCCAATAGGGCTTGTTGACGTGACAGGGACATGGCTTAGAAGATACCCTATCAAGAATTTTGATCTTTGGTTGTTCGAGAACTTTGAAACACATCGATATATTCTTCATTTCTCCAACCTTGTTGTTGCAATAAATATTCAATTGATTAAGTATCGTGGTAGATCTCATAACAAGAATTTATAGAAAGTCGTGAATCTGACCACGAGGCAATACTTGACATAATAAGGGTTAAGGTTGATCCAGTAGGCTCACTTGATTGATTTGAGGTCATATACAAGTTTTCAATGTGTTGGAGCATTACAATGATTCTATGGTTCAGGATAGAATGATTTTGAGAATTTTGTATATATCGTTGGCAAATTGTTCTATATTTGTTTTTTGTATATAAATGCCCATGACCTAATTTGTGCATATTTAGAGGCAAAATTGTGTATATTTAAAATGGCCCTGACCTGATTTGTGCATATTTAGATGCCAAATTTTGTACATTTAAATGACCATAAACTTAATTGTGCATATTTAAATGCCAAATTATATAGAAATGGCCATGAGCTTATTTGTAAATAATTTTTTTGTATATTTAAATAGCCATGAGCTGATCTATTAATATTTAGAGGCAATTTTTTGCATATGTAATTTTTGTATTGTTTGATTATAAATGCATAAATGGAATTTTGTGATGCATTTTGTATTTATGATTATACTTGAAATTTTTATGACTATTCATGATGTTGGACATATTTGCTACTAGGATATCTTGTTGTCATTGATGTCAACATATTCTTGTGATTTATTGCTCTGGTGATTATATATTGATTTATTGGGATCATAGTTCGATGTTTGGAGTATTCCTAGTGTCGATACATCTTTCTGTGTTGGTTTCAGTAATCTGGGAAGCTTAATTGATCATATCATATGATCTGGTTTCCAGTTTCGTTTTTCTAATCAGTGCTTTGCAGAGTTTGGTATTTCCTCCGGTATATTCCGGTGTGATAAAATCTTGAGATGATATTTTGGGATGTTCTTTTTTATCTTCATTTCAGATGGTTCATGATTTGGTGCTCCACAGGTTATCTTTCTTTGTGATAGTTGCTGTTGTTTGAGAGTTCTTGAGTTTCAGATGTTGATCGATGAAGATTTGATAAGTGGTGTTGGTGTAGTTGTTGCTGATGATTCAAACGTTCTTGTTGGTGTTTCCTAATTGTGTCCTATTTTTTTTTATGATCCGTATTGATCATTGTGCGAGTTTTCAGTAATTTTCATGATCCGGTGTTGTTCTTCGTGTTATGCGGTATTCTTGCTGGTGTAGCGTGTTGCAGTTGATCTTGGTGTAATTTCTGGTGGTGTTGCGTGTTTGGAGATTTGATTTAGGTCCATGTTATGCCATGTATATCATTATATTGGTTTAGTGGTTGATCTTTGTATCGTGTAATGTAACTTTATAATTATGAGTTGAGGGTTTAGACGACCTTGTTGTCAAGGTTTATGAATTGTATAAATATGTGATAAAGTCATGTAATTTAGATATAGAGGTTGTGTCTGCATTATCAAATAGTGGTGTGTGTTAGCATAAGTGAAATCATCCTTCGGTATTGTGATTGAGCAGAATTTTGGAGGGTTGCAGAGAAGACATATGTGCTTAATCAAAACTGTCATCAGGCATTAGCATATGCTATCATTGCAGTTTATTTGATTATGGATTGTTGTCTGAATATTTTGTAAGTTAGTGAGACTTCCTTGTAAGGTAGTGAACCTTCCCTGAGCGTTGTAGCCTTACGGGTTATTATATTTTGAGCAGTGAGCTCTAGGCAATGAGCTTGAATGCAGGTGCATTCCCCATTGTAATAGTTACACATACTAGTGCAGAGTATCATCTTATTGTGGGTAGGTTCCCACTGTGGTTTTTCCCTTAACCGAGTTTTTCATGTCAAAATCTTGGTGTTGTGTGTTGTGCTATCTATTTGTTTATCTTTGTTGTTGCTGCAGTATATCAGATTTGCATTTGTGGTTAAGTTTGATAATCCGATGAAAACTGATTCACGCCCCCCTCTCAACTTTCCTTCATTGTTGTTGCCAGCAATCGGTATCAGAGCTAGATCCTTCGGAAGAAGCTTAACCGCTTGAGGTGATTCAGGATGGCAACTGGAAGTGGAAGTGTTATCTTTAAGAAGGTGAGTCTGAGATTTGATGGAAGTAACTATGCTATATGGAAGAACCAAATGGAGGTGCACTTGAATTGTCTTCGAGAGGATTACTGGAAGATTACAAAGAATGCCTATTATGTTCCTCTAAATGGACCGATTATTGCTGATGAGATCAAGGAAGCTGAAAATAACATTAGAGATAAGGAAGCATTGTTGAGCGCCCTGACTGATTCTGACATGACTAATGTAATGGGACTTCAAACTGCACATGAGATCTGAGATAAGCTTGAAACCCTGTATGAAGGAGATAAACAAGTCAAAGTTGCTAAGTTGAAGAGTTTGAAAGGGAAATATGAGATGCTAAAGATGGGAGAAGATGAGAACATAAACTCCTTTATGGCTAACATGAATGAACTTGTCCTAGGTATCAGATGTGCTGGTGGAACCCCTTAAGAAGATGAAATTATTGTTAAGGTGATGAGATCATTGCCTCTTGCTTGAAAACATAAGGTAGTTGTTATTGATGAGATCTAGAGTGTGACTACTGTGACAAGAGATATGTTGGTTGGAAAGATTGTTGCATTTGAATTGAGCAAATTTGGTGAATCACATTGAAAGTCTGAGATAACATTTAGAGCATCTGTATCTGGAAAGCAAAAGTATGATCCCGACGAATGCAGAATATCCAAATATGAAAAAGAGAGAAGAAAGATGAAAGAGAAATAAAGAGAATTGGAGGAGCTTGAAGCATTGATTGCCCGAAGATTGCCTAAGGGAGCTGGTAAGTATGATGGCAAATTGCCTCTGAAATGTTTCTCTTCCAATAAGATAGGACATTTTGCTTTTAGATGCTTGGAGAGAATGTCTAAATATGATAGGCATGATAAATTTGATAAGCATGGTAGGAATGATAGATATGAGAAGCATGAGAAGTATGATAAGTCTTACAAGCCTAACCAGAAGTATAAGCATGAGAAGGACTATTATTATACTATTGATGAAGCTGTTACAGATGAAGAATCGGAAGGAGATGAAGTTGTGTTTATTTTTATTAAAGAAGATGGACCAGTGCATGTTGATTCCACAAGCTGCACTATTGAGGAGAAATCTCTAGTTGCTAAAGTTGAAGAGAAAGATGAATGGGTGATTGATAGCAGTTGTTCACATCATATGACCGGTGATAAAAGCAAATCTGTGAATGTGGAAAGATATGATGGTGGAATAGTAAGATTTGGAGATGACAAATCCTGTGTGATTCATGGTAGAGATTATATTTCCTTTGACGATAAGCATAACACTGATGATGTCTTGTATGTTGAAGGTTTGAAGCATAATCTTTAAAGTGTTGGACAGATGGTGGACAAAGGTTATGATTTGCAATTAAAGAATAGAAAATGCAAAATCCTAAATGGATTTGGTAAAGATATTGCATCAGGAACTAAGGCAGAAGGTAATATTTTCATTTGAATGTTGGTGAGAAAAGTTGTTTCATTTCTTAGATTGATAAAAGTTGGTTGCGGCATAGGAGAATGTATCATGTTAATTTTGACTCAATGATTAAGATTAGTTATACACAAGTTGTTAGAGATTTACCTAAAATTGTTAAGCCTACTAATCCGGTATGTAAGGAATGTCAAATGGGAAAGCAAACAAGAATTTCTTTCAAGAGTAAGTAGTATACATCTGACGGATTGCTAGATCTTATGCATACTGACCTACGTGGACCTACAAATATCATAAGTGTGCAGGGTAACAGATATTTTATGTTACTGATTGATGATTATTCCAAAATGATGTGGGTTATCTTTTTAAAGGAAAAATCATAAGCATTAGATAAATTTAAGATATTCAAAGAAAAGGTTGAGACTGAGACAGGTTTGAAGGTGAAATGTCTGAGATCTGACAAAGGAGGATAATTTTTTTCTGGTGAGTTTGATTCATTATGTGAGAAGCATGGACCTAGAACTTCACAACAAAATGGAGTTGTTGAAAGGAAGAACAGGATTGTCTTGGATGTTGCAAGGACTATGTTGATTGAAGGGAATGTTACAAAGATCTATTGGAGAGAAAATATTAGCACTGTTGTTTACATATTCAACTGAGTTCATATAAAAGGTGATACCAGTAAGAATCCTTATGATCTATGGTTTGGTCATGTTCCTACTTTGAGATATTTTTGAATTTTTAAAAGTGTTTGTTATATCAAGAGAGATGACGATATAGGGAAGTTTGATGCAAGAAGTGATGAAGGAATTTTCTTGGGATATTCAACAAAGAGCAAAGCCTACTGGTGCTATAATAAGAGACTAAGAAAAATAGTGGAAAGTGCAAATGTGAAGGTTGATGAGAACTATGGAAAAGAGATCTGAGCATGCGGGTATGATGATGATCAGGATGTTGTTTTAACATGAAATCAGACTAAAGAATTGAAGCAGAATGATCTGGTAGAGACTGTTAATCCAGATGTTGCTACAGCTGGTGAAGAGGTGCAGGAACATGAAAATCAGAATAATCAGAAGACCCCAAAGTATGTAAGATTAAATCACTCTGAAAATCAGATCATTGGAGATAAAAACAAAGGTGTGATGACTAGAAGAAGGTTAGCTATTGAAGAGGTATGTTTAATTTCTAAAATTTAACCTAAAGATGTTGTTGAAGCTTGCAAAGATAAAAATTGGATAAAGGCTATGGAAGAAGAAGCAGATCATATTGAAAAGAATGACACATGGGAGCTTGTACCTAGACCTAAAGACAAGAATGTGATTGGCACTAAATGGGTATTTAGGAACAAATTGAATGAAGCTGATGAAGTTATTAGAAATAAAGCAAGATTGGTATGCAAAGGATATTCATAGAAAGAAGGGATTGATTATGAGGAGACTTTTGCTCTGGTGGCCAAACTCGAAGATGTTAGACTATTGCTTACATATGCTACTTATAAGGATTTCAAGGTATATCAGATGGATGTCAAGTCAACCTTTCTGAATGGTGATCTTGAGGAAGAAGTCTACATTGGGAAACCTAATGGATTTTCATTATCAGATGATGGAAACATGGTATGCAAACTGAATAAATCTCTTTATGGATCGAAACAAGCCCCTAGAGCCTAGTATGCTAGATTGGATAAGTGCTTATTGAAAATGGGATTTAATAAAGGTACTGCTAATAGTAATTTGTACTTCAAGATTGAGAATGATATTTTAATTGTTGAAGTTTTTGTTGATGATATTATCTTTAGAGGAGATGATAACTTGAGTATGAAGTTTGTCGATGATATGCAAAAATAATTTGAGATGTCTATGATAGGAGATGAAATTTTTCTTAGGTTTGCAGATTTCACAAATTGGAAAAGGTATTTTTATATCTCAAAATAAATATGTGAAGGAATTGTTGAAGAAGTTTGGGTTACAAGATTCCAAACCGATTGGAACTCCTTTTGTGACTAGCTGAAAATTGTCTAAAAATGATGAATCTTCGAAAGCTAATTAGACCTTATACAGATCTATGGCTGGTGGATTGCTATATGTTACTCAGACTAGACCTTACATTATTCATGTTGCGTGCATGGCTGCTAGATATCAAGTTGATCTAAAAGAGAGTCACATCACTACTGTAAAGAGGATATTCAGATACTTGAAAGGAACTATGGATCATGGTTTGTGGTATCTGAGGAATGATGATTTCATGTTATGTGCTTACACTAATGTTGATTGGGTTGGTGATGTTGATAACCGAAATAGTACCTCTGGTGGTGCATTCTTTTTGGGTAAGAAATTAGTTTCATGGGAAAGTAAGAAACAAGATTCAGTATCCCTATCTACTGTTGAAGTTGAGTACATTGTTGCTACTAGTAACTGCACTCAGGTAGTTTGGATGAATGTTGAAGGATATCAGAGTTATCTATGATGAGCCTACTGTCATATAATATGATAATTCCAATGTTATTAATATGTCAAAGAACCCAATACAACATTCAAAGACTAAACGTGTGTCAATCAAGTATCATTTCTTGAGAGAAAAAGTCAGTGAAGAGGAAGTGAAGCTGGAGTATGTGTCTACAAAGGAAAAAATTGCTGATATTTTTACTAAGCCTTTGCCTGCAGATAGATTTGTCTTTTTGAGAGACAAGTTAGCGGTATCTACCCCTCTTGATGAGAACTAGATGCATTGAGTTGCATCACTCTGGTGGACTTCATACTCTTATCTTCTTGTCTGGATTGATTAGTTGGTGTTGCTACTCTGTTGGAGTAGTCAATGCATTTTAGGAGGAGAGAATCATAATTTGTTTATCAAAGGGGGAGAGTAAGTTTGGTTTTCTGTTTTGAAGACCTTTGTCATTGATGTCAAAGGGGGAGAGAAGCATGTGAAAAATTGTTTTATCTGCTTCATCTTAGGGGGAGTTTGTTGGAGGTGTTTTCTTTCTTTGTATTGATTTTTTTTTCACATTCCAATGTTGCCATCAATGCCAAAAGGGGAGATTGTTGGATATTGTTGCTGCTAGGATATGTTGTTGTCATTGATGTCAACATATTCCTGTGATATATTGCTCTAGTGATTGTAGATTGATTTATTGGGATCATAGTTCAGTGTTTGGAGTATTCCTAGTGTCATTACATCTTTCTATATTGGTTTCAGTGATCTAGGAAGCTTAATTGATCATATCATATGATTCGGTTTGTAGTTTGGTTTTTCTAATCAGTGCTTTGCAAAGTTTGGTATTTCCTCTGGTATATTCTGATGTAATAAGATCTTGAGCTGATATTTTGGGAGATTGTTTGGGATGTTCTTTTGTATCTTCATTTCAGATGGTTCATGTTTTGGTGCTCCGCGGTTTATCTTTCTTCATGATAGTTGTTGTTGTTTGAGTGTTCTTTAGTTTCAGATGTTGATTAATGAAGATTTGATAAGTGGTGTTGGTGCAGTTGTTGCTGATGATTCTAACATTCTTGTTGGTGTTTCCTAATTGTGTCGTATTTGTCTTGATGATCTGCATTGATCGTTGTGCGAGTTTTTGGTGATTTTCATGATCCGGTGTTGTTCTTCATGTTATGAGGTATTCTTGGTGGTGTATTATGTTGCAATTGATCTTGGTGTGATTTCCGGTGGTGTTGCATGTTTGGAGATTCAATTTAGATCCATGTTATGTCATGTATATCATTATATTGGTCCGGTGGTCGATCTTTGTATTGTGTAATATAATTTTGTAATTATGAGTTGAGGGTTTAGCTGACCTTGTTGTTAAGGTTGATGAATTGTATAAATAGGCGATAAAGTCATGTAATCTAGATATAGAGTTTGTGTCTACATTACCAGAGAGTGGTGTATGTGAGTATAAGAGAAATCATCCTTTGGTATTGTGATTGAGCAGAATTTTGGAGTGTTGCAGAGTAGACATATGTGCTTAAATGGAACTATCATCGGGCATTAGCAGATGCTATCATTGCAGTTCATTTGAATCCGGATTGTTGTCTGAATATTTTGTAAGTTAGTGAGACTTCCTTGTAAGGTAGTGAACCTTCACTGAGGGTTGTAGCCTTCCGGGTTATTATATTTTGAGCAGTGAGCTCTAGGAAGTGAGTCTGAATGCAGGTGTATTCCTCATTGTATATTTACACATACTACTGCAGAGTATCGTCTTATTGTGGGTAGGTTCCCACCATGGTTTTTTCCTTAACTGGGTTTTCCACGTCAAAATCTTGGTGTTATGTGTTGTGCTATTTATTTTCTTATCTTTGTTGTTGTTGTAGTTTATCAGACTTGCATTTGTGGTTAAGTTTTTTAATCCCATGAAAATTGATTCACCCCCCCTCTTAGTTTTCCTTCATTGTTGTTGCCAACACATGAGTACATGACCTAATTTTGTTTTCACACCAACTAAAAAAATGCTACCCTATGAAAATGGAGCCGAGTCTTCAAAATCCAAGATAGATCATTGTAGATGGGCCTGATATGAACCTATAGCTTCAAACAGATCATTCGTATGCATCTTGGATTCCAAGAAACATTTTGTCAAAGTTTGACAATTTTTTGGATTTAGGGCACTTGAGGGATGGCGTCGATAAGGTATGGCTCTGGACGTTTTGGCGAGTTGGGAGGAAAAATAGGAGCATTCCTACTATAAACCTTCCCACCCAGATGTGCTCATAGTGGTAGTTTGTGCCCACAAGGAATGGAATGAAAGTTATCTTATCTTGCAACCTTGCATTACATGCATTTGATAGTTTTCGCACCAACTAAAAAAATGCTACCCTGTGAAAATGGCTCTGAGTTTTCAAAATCCAAGATAGGTCATTATAAATGGGCCTAACATGAACCTATAGCTTCAAACAAATCATTCATAAACATCCTGGATTCTGAGAAATAATTCGTCAAAGTTTGATAATTCTTTGGACTTAGGGCACTTGAGGGATGGTGTCGATAGGGTATGGCTTTGGACATTTTAGCGTGTTGGGAGGCACAACAGGAGCATGCCTACTGTAAAACTACCCACCCGGACATGCTTATGGTAGTAGTTTGTTCCCATGATGAACGGAATGGAATTTAGCCTATCTTGCAACCTTGAATTGCATGCATCTGACAGTTTTCGCACCAACTGAAAAAATGCTACCCTGTGAAAATGGATTTGATTCTTCCAAATCCAAGATAAGCCATTGTAGATGGGCCTGACATGAACATATAGCTTCAAACAGATCATTCGTATGCATCCTGGATTCTGAGAAACAGTACGTCAAAGTTTGACAATTTTTTGGACTTAGGGCACTTGAGAGATGGAGCCAGTAGGGTATGGCTCTGGACATTTCGGCGAGTTGTGAGGCATAACAAGAGCATGCCTATTGTAAAATTTCCCACCCAGATGCTCTCATGGTGGTAGTTCGTGCCAACGACGAACAAAATGAAATTTAGCATATCTTGCAACCTTGCATTGCATGCATATGACAATTTTTCGCAACAACTGAAAAAAATGCCACGCTATGAAAATGGCTTCGAGTATCCAAAATTATAGATAGTTCATTATAGATGGGCCTGACATGAACCTATAGCTTCAAATAGATCATTCATATGCATCTTGGATTTCGAGAAATAGTCCGTCAAAGTTTGACAATTTTTTGGACTTAGGGCACTTGAGGGATGGCGTCGGTAGGGTATGGCTCTGGACGTTTCGGTGAGTTGGGAGGCACAATAGGAGCATGCCTATCATAAAAATGTCCACCCAAACGTTCTCATGGTGGTAGTTCATGCCCACAACGAATGGAATGAAAGTTAGCCTATCTTGCAACCTTGCATTGCATGCATTTGACGGTTTTCACACCAACTGAAAAAATGCTACCCTATGAAAATGGCTCCGAGTCTTCAAAATACAAGATAGGTCATTGCAGATGGGCTTGACATGAACCTATAGTATCAAACAAATCATTTGTATGCATCCTAGATTCCAAGAAATAGCTCATCAAAGTTTGACAATTTTTGGACTTAGGGCACTAGAGGGTGGCACTGGTAGGGTATGGCTCTCGACGTTTCGATGAGTTGGGAGGCACAATAGGAGTATGCCTACCATAAAATTTCCTACTCGAACACGCTCGTGTTGTTAGTTCGTGCCTACGATGGACGAAATGAAAGTTAGCCTATCTTGCAACCTTGCATTGCATGTATCTGACGGTATTCATACAATATTTAAAGAAATTGCAATATCTCCTAAACTATTGGGTGAAAATTGATGAAACCAAGTGAAAATGAAACTAGATTCACATACTAACATTTCCAACAAGTCTCGAGTCTTTATTTTATTTGTACAATCTACACAATATGAAAGAGCAACAATATTGCAAGAAAACACATATAAATAGTCTCCAAAATGATTCTAACTTTATTCAAAAACTTCAATACAAATTTTTTCAACCCTTGGGTCATGTTGAAGATGCCTATTTATGACCACACAAGTGGTTTCCATCATTCGACCCCAAACTTTGACAACTTTGACAATAATTGCGCAACTTTGACAACAACTGAGCAACTTTGACAACAATTGAGCAACTTTTACATCTTTTATCCAAATGACCCCAAACTTTCACAAATGACTCCAAATGATCATTAATGGTCCCAAATAACCTTATTTGGATGAAAAAACACAAAACAAGACAAAAACCCAAATTTGACCATTGTGAGCATGAGGGTGCTCCCGCAGCACTCACATTGAGAGATATAAAGGAAAAGAATCAAAAGCATCCAGTGATCATTACCATGGATAAAATGTGATTATAATTGTATTTAGTCTTTGTAAACTTTGAGGGAGCCTATTGTATTTGGTCTCTAAGTGCTTTGGTTACGTTCACATCATCTTCTTCATAAAATCGAAGTAGTAACAAATGTAACTGACACTTGCATTAGCAAAGATTAACACTGAAGTTAATAAGAAAGAATAGACAACAATGCATGTATTGAGTGGATTCTTTGATTATGCTTTGTGTCTTCATGCATTCATGCACATTTATGTGAATACTTCCTACGTGAAGGAGTTACTTTTTGCTTGAGTGTATTTATATATCTTATGTATTTATGTGATTGCTTCATGTCTGATATGTTTTCAACATATGTCTTTATGCGCCTCATGACTGATGTGTCTTCATCATGTAAATATATGCAAATACAGTATACATTTTACAAGATTTGGATGCACATCAATGATAAAATTGTCAAACGAATTCCATGTAATGATCACGACTCATACCACTATGCAAAGATTATTATAAAAATTAATAAATTATATTGGATTATAATTTGATAAATCCACAATATGCTATAATTGGATCACATTTCAATTGTAAATATTTAAGTTTCAAAGTACAAAGACATGCACACAATGAACAAATTGGATCGAATATCAACATTTATATGTATCAAAATGCACAATAATTATGCATATATACAAAAATGGTGAAGTAGTTGAGAAATACAACTTCAAAGATCCCAAGAACATCTACATGCAAAATACCTATCACAAGAGAAGAATGGAGGCAAAACAGCAATAATGGCTCTGAAGAAAAAAATTATCATTCAGAAATCGAAAACAAATAAAATACAATCATTATAAAAGGAGATTATGCAACCCTAAAGTTGTGCAACCCTAAAGAAACCTTAAAGGGATAATGTGTATTTAATAATTTAGAATAATTATTAAATACCTACAATATTATTAAATGCCTAAGTTTAGCTTAAGTGTAGAGGATAATAGACTAATAATTAAATAAATAATTATTAGCTAATACATGATAACTCTAACACCCCCATTAATATGAATTTAGGGAGTAGCTAAAAACAACTAAGGATAAAAATACATGTAAACAAAATACATGAAAGTAACAATGGGTCCTGGCAACTAGGCCTGATGAGGTACCTAAGTACAAAAGAGTCTTTGTAAAGCAAAGAAATAGAGAAAACCCCATGGGAAAAAACTCTACTCCAAAAAGAGATGAAGACTAGTGAAGGATTGAAGAAGCCTCCAAACTAGAGAATGTTCCAGAAAATAGGAACAAAGGATGAACATGAAGAATGCCACTAAAGCATGAAGCTGCAAACACTATTGAAGAATAACTATCGATCTAAAGAACCTCCACTGAAATAGAAGATGATCAAGTAGAAAAGTTTGTAATCTGCATGAGTACCCTCAAATAATACTACTCGAATCAGATGGAAAACAAAGGCAAATAGTTGAACTCAAAGATACAGATGGCAAAAACACCAAAGTTTGAAGAGTTGATCAATCGAAGATGGAAGGTTGCCTCCAAAAATAGGAATGAAAGAGTGTCCATATGGTAAATGATCCATCTCACTGAAATGCATAGGTAACCAACCACTGCATCTGCCTAGTACATAGGAATAAATACTGAATACATAGCTCACTCCAATGAACCAAAGAAGCATTACAACCAACAACCAATAGGAGAAAACCCCCCATAATGTTGACAAGGGAGAGGTGACAGGTACACTGAACAGAATGCCAAGAAAAACTACAGGACAAAGAACTAGGAACATCGAGAGTGCAACATAAAGTACAAACACATATAAAGGCTAGTGTCATGGAAGGAACACTCACTTGACACACATCATGAGGCTAATGTCATGGAAGGAACACTCACGTGACAAAGGTAGATCATAAACAAAGGTAAACATCAAACCCCCCCATGACACTTTATAATGGAGTGTGAGTGCAATAAGGCACAAGATGTGCAAGATCCCAAGCATGCAAAGCATAGTGGCACTTTATCTCAGTGTGTTTACAAAAAGGAAAATGCTTACAAAATGATGTATACAATGTTCAAAGAAGACAAAAGGATGGAAATACATAAATAATAGCCAAAGATGAGTCATCCCACACAAAGAAAAGGATCCCAGGAGCTGAAACATCCAAGATATTCACTAGAGTGGATAAATACAAAACACTAAATAAAATACACCTAGAGAAGAATCTGGAAAGAAGACCCATACCACTGGAAAGTGAACAGAATCAGTTTTCCAACGATATCTCGTGTGCCAAAAATGGAGTTCGGATGCTCAAGATATGCCTCCCGGAGTGCAAAAAAGAACTTTTGGATTTGACGACAAAAATAGGTACAAAATGGAAAAATTAACAAATCTCACCTCTAGATCTAAAAAGAGCTCGAAGAGAGCTTTCCGGCAATATAAAATTTTCCAAAAAAAGACTCCCTTTGCCCAAGTTATGGTGAAAAAACCACCCCCTATCCAAAAGGCTTGCAAGAGGGGCTTGAGTGGAGACTGGTTGGAGCTGTCGGCGAAGGTAGCACACAGGCGAGCGACGGTGGTGGGTCGGTCGGGTGGCGGTGGCGGTCCGGTGGAGGTGTGGCGGCTTCTTGCTGGCGGACTGCTAGGCGCTAGCAGCTACCCTAATTGTCGTTGGCAATGGAGGAACTCAATGACCGCGACGACGGTGACAGTTACTGCTGGCCATAACAGTTAACAAACCGCCAGAGGGCTACTGACCGTAGCAGCTATTAAACCACCGAGAACAGCAAGCTCGGCGGTGGCTAGTGGTCACTGCAAGCTTCGGCCTAGAACAAGCAGCTTGTAAGCTGCGTCGGCCTGCAAGCCATTAAACTGCAAAATAAATTTATTTTTATTTTTTTAATTTTTATTTTTTTGTGAATTTTCTTGAAATTCGTGCCCAAGAAGGGCAAAAACCAAAAAAAAATCCAGAGGCCAAAGTTGTCCAAATTGGACAAATTTTATATGAAAATGGGGGTTTTTGGGTGTTCTGAGCTCAACGGTGAGGTTGGTTTGAGCCCAAAATGCCCAAAAACAAAGACGCACCCCAGATTCAAATAAAAAAATCTAAAAAACTTGAAACCCTAGCCTCCAAAAATCTTCTAAAAATCAAGAACAAGTAGCAGCAAATGGAGACTCTGATACCATGAAGAATTTGAGAAATATAACTTCAGAGATCCCAAGAACACCTGCATGCAAAATACCTGTCACAAGAGAAGAATGGAGGCAAAAAAGCAATAATGGCTCTGAAGAAAAAGATTATCATTCAGAGAGGGATTAAAAAACAAATACAATACAATCCTTATATAAGGAGATTATGCAACCCTAAAGTTGTGCAACCCTAAAGAAACCCTTAAGGAATAATGTGTATTTAATAATTAGAATAATTATTAAAATACCTAGAATATTTTTAAATGCCTAAGTTTAGCTTAAGTGTAGAGGATAATAGACTAATAATTAAATAAATAATTATTAGCTAATACATGATAACTCTAACAAATGGCATATATGGCAAGTTAATAAAAGTTTTACAGAAATGTGGCATATTGCATGTCCAGATCGATATACAATTAAAATGTGGAATATATAGATGTATTGGTCCTTTGATGACCACAACTAACACTATATGATCCTATAGTTGTGGTGGATCATCAAAATCAAGCCTCTTTGATGTAAGTTGTGGCTCTGTAGATTCCTACACAACCACAATTCAAAAGCCAAGTTAGAATCCTTTTGTAAAAAACAGTTCACAATTATCAACATAACTATACATTCAACTATAATGTCTTTGCAATTGAATTGTAGATTACCTCATGTGTTGATCTAGGATCAACCATCTTTTCTCTCCTTGCCTTGTCAGCAGGGATAACTTTAAGAAACCACCCCCTGGGCAACTATGTAAAATCCTAGTGAATCGGACTTTATTTTCGGGGGGAAATTTTCATATCGATGATGAAATATTTTTTTTAAATGGGAAAAAAAATTATTTTGTATTGGCGATTTTTTTCTAGGGTAGGATAATTCCATAAATTTCTGGCGAATAATACCTTGTTCTATGGGAAAATATTTATTGTGGGAGGCGCATAATTTTTGTTAAAAGGAACAAATATATAATTGTATGAGCTCAAATTTTTACTCCGAAGGAAAAATTATTTAAATGTATTGGCGATTTTTATCCACCGCTTGAAAATTATTTAAATATATTGACAAATATTTTGTTATTTATGAAAAAATATATAATTTATTGGCGATTTCATGAATTCATTGCCATTAATAGACAAGGCATATCACATCACATCAGTACATCACATCACATCAGTACATCACATCACATCGCATAAATTCATAATACAATGAGTCCGGACTCTGCACGATGTATCAATAAGCGCGACCTCTTTGACACATGAAGGGTAACACATACCTAAAATCTATCAATGATTTTAAACCGTTCGATGATCGTAGATCAATGGCTGAAGTTTTATTTTGGCCCAATTTTTTGAAGAGAACATAGCTCACTAGAAAGTGCCCGGAATGGAATTGGATTCAATAGACACGTATCAAATGTCACGAATCACGATCGATAATTTTGTTCATTTAATATATATCTATTCACTTACGACAATCCACTCTGTCCCCACGACTTCCAATGTGATACTTGCCAATTTGATACTGGTTCATAGCTGTTTCCATTTTCGTACAATAGTGCATTTATGGGAAAGATTTGCAAAGATACGAAAGATTTAAAAAAAATTATAGCAGTTAATACGGTTAAAGAAGTAATTATTACAATCAAGAGCTTCAACAATTTATATATGATCTCTACTTCTTTCATCTTCAATTAGCCTTTGCCATTTGGTATTTAAATCGTTCAAGCTTCAGCTCACGGTATTTTAGATTTATAGGCTCAGTTAACCTGATTGTTTAATTTGTTAATCCATTTTCTCAAGATGGACACTCCCATTCGCTTGAGAAGCATTTCTGCAGAGGACCAGAGGGCCTTTCTAGGCTCCGTTAGAGATCCAACCCTCGAATCAATCTGCAATGAGGTTGGGTCGTTCACCAATGAGGTTGTGCGGATGGTGCTGGGCAGAGAGTTTCTGCGAAACAAAAATAGGTACCGTGTTAGCACGAACATTACATCCCGCTTCTTAGCGTCTCTTTTGGACCTAGGAGGAGATAAGGTGGATATGTTGATGCTGATGCTGTTGAGGAAGGTTTTTAAGGAAGACTTCCTTGGAGATGATATTACTCTTGTCATCCTTGCAAAAGTAGGGGTGGGGATCCCTTGGGCGAGTGAATTATCCAAGCTTCTCCTCCTTGACCAAGTAGTGTCAATGGCCAGGCAACCGTTTCTCCTAAACTTGAATGCAGAGTAGTTGACGCGTCACAGAAAATGGGCGCAGATTAGCAGGGACTTCCTTTGGAAATGGTTCCTCCTGGACCACTTTCCAAAATACATGTGGCTTGAAGAATTCTCTTAGCTTATGTTGTCCGAAGAATTCTATATGGAAGGAGAGCCAGATTCTTAGGGCAAAATTGTAAACAATTCCACTACCTGTGCCCTAGACCTGCCCGCCTGTAGTTTTTTTTTTCGATGTCCTCGAACCCTAATAGGCTAAGTGACAGTGGCTCACTCATTTTGGCTTTTAAGTTTTGGGGGGACTCAAGTCTCAAACGAAAAAATTGTAAATCTCAAAAGCATAAATATTAATGATAATTTTTCAAATTCTAGTTTGTTTCAGTTTGCCTCTTACAGTCTTATGGATATAAAAATGCTTTCTATGATTCTATTTAATTTTTATTAATTAATTTCTTTCAAATGCTTTTTGTATATGAGCTACGTTATTTCAATTATTTGTTAAACAATGGAAATAAATTTAATACTGTGATCTTTTTTATGTAATGCTATAAAAAAAAAAATTCAGTTCGTTCCATTAATTATTTGTACATTGAATATGGTTGATTATAATTTTATAAATATACAATCATTCAAAATACAAAATTTCAAAAGTTTCAAGATACAAAAGTTTATCGGTAAAGGTTTTTTCATTATATTAATTCAAAAGTTTCAAGATACAAAATTTGCAGTCATTCATGCATAAACGTAGACAGAGAGAAAACCATACTGCCCACAACTTATAACAAGCAGACAAAAAAACTAGTTCATTGCCGATAGGCTGCTCACTCAGTCTCACTATCCCCCCACGTTGCCTCCTCCCAGTCCCTTCCCTCCTCAGAGGTCGATGCTTTGGCTTTCCCTTTTGCAGCTTTAGCTTTCATTTTTGGAATGCAATTTAGGAACCTGAAGTCGGGGTCGCCCTCCAAGGTTGCTAGTAGCTATATGGCCCTTCCTTCTTGAGCCCTATCTCTCAATTCCCTACCAACCTCCATCCTTGCCACCACATGCAAAGCCTTCAGGACTTCATCCACTCTGGTTAATTTGACAAAGAGTTCCATCACTTCCCACCCCACTCGGGCACATTCACGACACTGGTATTTGATTTCATCCTCTGGGCCACCAATAAAAGGAAGTAATTCATCCTGGTCGTCCCCTTCCTTTATTCGAATGCCAACTCCTAGCACCACCCACTCCAAGATTGAATCCAGGTTAATCAAAAAATCCCCATCAATCAATTTGACCAATGTGAGTTTTACCTTTTCCACCTCCGGTTCGAATTCATAGGCCTACGCCAGAATCAGAGAGTAAACCTCCATGTTAGTTCAATACCGGTGACTGATATGTGTCACCTCCTCTGCAAGCATCAATCAAGCTGCCACCCACAACTTCTCCTCCTTAAACTTGAACAGTCCTTGCATTCGTTTATCAGATACTTTGCCCAAAAAGGGCACCAAAATTCTTGTTTGTTCGAAGTATGAAATTGGCCTTCATGGTCACCTACAATTTCAAAAGCACTTCCTACAAAAAATGTCTTACAGAAGCCACGATTCTACGAACTACAGATTTGTTCTACTTCAAAGCAAAAACTGGTACACAGATCATAAGGTAATAAATTCTGCCTCCGTCTTAACTCTTATAGGTCGGGTAATGAATGTGCACGATAAGGCATTAATGCCATGAGATCAAGAAAAAGAATTCCTGCCATCCTCCCCTTCCTCCGTTCATGCGACATGCCGCAAACAACTCCTTCTGCAACAATTAATCCCCACCTTGGCATTTGTACTTTCCAAATTTACTCGCCTTAACAGGTTGAGGACTGCACATTTTTTTAAATTAATACACTAAATTTATGTTGAACATTTATATATATTTTTAAACTATTTTTTAAAATTATATATTTTAAACATATTTTCAAAGAATTTTGTTAAACTTTAAATTAATATTTTAGATTTAATATTGAATGTTTTCTTTTTTATATTAAACTCTTACCTTTCAAATTGTATATCAAAATTTATATTTTTATTTAGTTATTTGTTTTATTCTAGAATCTAAGTTTCATGTTTTATACTATTTTTGAATTTCAATTTTTTACAAATAATATTAACATTATATTTAATAGTTATCTCAAACTATTGCACATCTTTAATTACAAATAATATTAACATTATATTTAATAGATATCTCAAACTATTGCAGTTTGCACATCTTTAAAATTTAAATGTCTCTTATTATGGGACCGACGACATCTGACAACACTCAAGTTCTCAATAGGTATCATCGTTCGTCGGATGAGCAAAGATCAACAGCTTAGGGTGGATTTCAGCCCAAATGTGGATATTGAACACATTTGTGAGAACTTCGCTTAGAATTGAACATTGTAAATTTAATTAAATATAATTAAGTCTATAGTCTATAGACTATAAATCTCTTTTTCGGGCGAAATTTTAAAATGATTAAATAGACTTTAAAAACAGACCCGAAAAGTGTCACGAGTATGGTGACTTGCCAAAAAAAGGGCAAAAGTCGTGGGACCCACTTCATCTCAAAATAGGTACCATCGACCCGACGACCATTGGATGAACAAAGATCAACGGCTTATGGTTGAATTTCGGCCCAAATGTGGGAAGTGAACACCTTTCTGAGAACTTCGCACGGAATTGGACATTTTAAATTTAATTAAATATAATTAAGTCTATAAAGCTTTTTTTCGAGCGGAGGTTTAAAATGATTAAATAGACTTAAAAATCAAACCCGAAAAGTGACATGTGTCCGAGTATGGTGACGTGCCAGAAAAATGATAGAAGTTGTGGGACTCACTACATCTGAAAATAGGTACCATCGACTGTTGGATGAATAAAGATCAATGACTTAGGGTGGATTTCGGGGTGAATGTGGGAAGTGAACAACTTTCTAAGAACTTTGCCCGAAAAAGTGACATGAGTATGGTGACGTGCCCGAAAACTGGCAGAAGCCATGGGACCCGCAACAACTGACAGCAGGTACCATCGTCCGTTGGATGTGAAAAGATCAACGACTTAGGGTTGATTTTGGCCCGAATGTGGGAAGTGAACACATTTGGGAGAACTTTGCCCGAAATTGAAACGTTTTAAATTTAATTAAATATAATTAAGTCTATAAAGCACTTTTTCGGGCGGAAGTTTAAAATTATTAAACAGACATAAAAAATAGACCCGTAAAGTCACAATAGGTACCTTGGGGTCCCTCGTCCATTGGATGAGCAAAGATCAACGGCTTAGGGTGGATTTTGGCCCGAATGTGGGAAGTGAATACATTTGGGAGAACTTCGCCTGGAATTGAACGTATTACATTTAATGTCCTTAGAATTTATACAACATGATTCATAATGTCCTCGGAATTTATACTGAAGTAATGAATGTTTTGTCCTTCAGCATCGAATAGTTATTAATAGTAATTAATAAAATTACAACATGATTCTAGATATTTTTCCCTTTAGGTTTTACTTTTCTACTTTTTAGATTTTTCAAAATAAGAGACTCGTAAATCATAATCGTCTTTCATTTCATGGACAAACCTGTAAATCAAGGGAGATTCAGAAACAGCTACTAGATTGAGGATTGCAAGTTGCAACAGAGACTGTCTGTGCCAATCTAGTGAAATAGAAATTCCAATTTTCGGGTAAAATCTAGAACACCTACATCCCACCTTTTTTTCTTTTGGTAATCTCGTGGTTCAATTTGAGGGTTAGCATTTTTAGGTTTTTATCTAGCATTATTTTGAATTATTAACAATAATATTGATGGGGAAAATGGGAAGCAGTAGTTCAACAAGAAGCCAAGTGAAAAACAAAATGTACCTAACCAAACTGGTTAAAACACCAGGTTTCACTGATGAATATCATGATATTATGACCCTGCTATCCATGGTGAAAAGCGTATCATAGATATTAAATATACATCTTCTAGTAAGGCGGGAAATGCATCCAGGGTAAAATTTACTATTTTCAACCCAATGTTACAACAAAAAACAAATAAAATCGCATTGTGGGATGTTGGATTGGGAAGCATGGTGTTACCTGAAGTATTCCCTTGCCCTGATTTTGTCATGGTCTACGCTGAAAATTATGATGAAGATAAAAAAACAATTGTCAATAAAAATACAAAAGAGGAAATTCTATCCATAAACGAGGGAGAATTTACTCGTTTGTTGAACCTAGGATTTGAAGCCCAAAACTCAAACGTCCAAATTGACCTTGAAAAGCTAGCAGGGAATTATGAGAGTCTCGATCCAAGTCGCAGAGATTCATTTGTCAAAGCTCTAATAAAGAGTGGTAGTGGTACTGGTATTGTGTTGGATCAGAATCATAAGCCTCCTTATGATTCTAACATTTTTGTTCCATGGGTTGGGGATAGTATTTCCTTGCTATCATTTTGCCTGGGATTGGAAAATGATAGGGAAGTGGGTTCAAGCCTTCTTGAAATGATTTATAATATCCATTGCGTAGGTCAGCTAGTAAGATATAATTTTATTGAGCACATTGTAAAATCCATGCAAAAACAATTACTAATGATCAAAAAAGGTTCCTGTAAGATATTTAGGTTCTCATCCTACTTGTGCTATCTCCTTCTATCCAAGTATCGTGCAATATTTGAGACCAACAAGCTTCAAATTGTGAGCTATAAGATTGATGAGAAGACTAGGAAGAGAACAGAGTGTCCAATATATGATTGGACCCCAAAGATAAGGATGCATGATAACAAAAAGAACTACAACCATTTTGTAGACTTCTTTTTTGGCACCAATGTATAATGAAATTACAAGCACTCCAATGCCTAGGTTGCCTGTGTCTTGTAGAGATTGCATTCAACTCGGAAGTCAAATAGAATTGGCTGACTGGTTCCTCATGGAAGAATTCATTGTGTTAAGGTTTTACGGATCGACAGTAAAACCATACAGACTTCCAATACATGTGATAGAGAGGGTATTTGCATTAGAGTATGTATGGCAATTGGAGAGCATAGATAGGCACTTCCATGGTTAGCAAAAGAAGAGCATATTTCCTTCCTTGCCTTTCTCTTGTGGAGGGTTCACATTTGAGAGAAAAGCATTCAATGTGGCACATGATTTTTTGATAGTTTTTAACTTTGGTGATGAGGGTCTCTGGCAGTATGATCCAATCAGTGTAGTTCAAGCAATGCTTAAGAAAAATGGGAACTCTTCAGTGTTATGTCAACATGAACGTAAACCATTGCTATAAAAGCTTAGAAACAAGGACTCCTGGGATGAGGTTAAAAAAGAGATGGAGAAAATTGCAACTGACAATAACATTTCAACAGAAGAAATTTCATCACAAATTATGGCATTGCACACACAGAGGACAACAAAGGAGGGCCAGGGCATCCAAAATAGGAGGTCCTACAATTTCTACCTAAAATCTACTAATCCATCTAAGAAAACTATTCCCAAATCAATTCTGCACGAATGTAAAGAGAATTATTGGACTCAAACCAAAATAAATGATTTTTGGACTATGAGGAGGAATCTCGGTGAACCAAAGACAAGTGCAAAATTTGAGAGCATCGACGAGGATGCAGAGTTTAGCAAATTATGGAATATGGAGCATCCCACAACATCATATGATAGGAGTGAAGATGTTGATCAGTATGAGCCTGAGGTTGAGCCCACTCAAACAACTACTACAGTCCCTAAAATATTAGTTGCAGTCCATGAGGCAATGGAAGACAAATATAGCAAAGGGGCAAGCATTGTGGAAAAAATGGGATTTGAAGGTGGTGGTCTAGGTCCCAGAGGAGAGGGCATTTGGTATCCACTTCAGGTACAAATTCCATTAGGGTCAAAATCAAAAGGTCCTTATAAACTAGTCATTGGACTTGATTCTTCAGATTCATCACCGATAGGTACTACTCATTACCCTCAAAATCCACCTACATTTGTTTCAGGTTCAAATCCACAACCACCACCACATCATGGTATTCCCATTGGTGGTGAATCAAGTGCCACTGCCACTGGTGGGGAATCTGGGGATAGTATTCCTATTATTATTTATTCAAGTACCGCTGTGATTGATGATGTTGGTGTTAAGCATCAAATCTGAATTAAGTAAAATATCTTGATTTGAGAAATTAAATCATAAAATCCCCCTATTGTTAGAAGAAATCATCATTTTCATTAATACCATGATAGCCCACAAGTCATCAAGCGGGTTTAATAACGTCCTATAAAGATATCCAGATTCAAATAGTATCGATGAGACCCAATGATGTCTCATTGATATAGAGGGGCCATCGAGGAAAGGAAACATCGATTAACTTCAAAAAGGACTCACCGAAGATAGTAATCCCATCGACAAAAGATATCGAGGAAAGCGGAGATGGTTTTCATCGACGGGAAAAGGTCTTCGAGGAGATAATACCATCGGTGCAAAGGGACTCACCGAAAGAAACGTTCTCATTGAAAGAATAAGGTCGATCAGACAAACAGAAGTTACATCGATAAAAGATATCGATGAGGAAATAGGTTTCGAGGAGGCTAAAACGCATGTCTTCGATACGCATGGTTTCACCGATACAACTTTATTGGTGGAAGATGACAAGAGAGGATAAAGAAAGGCTTCGGTGAGACAATAGATCCATTCATCGACGGTGCATGTTGATATCGATGGAAGAAGTATTTTGGTGGAAAAACAAAGGAGGTCACCGAAGCCCAAGGTTTCTTTGACATAAAAACCTAATGGATATCAGATAGGTATCGGTGAGGAGACAGCCATAGTGACCAAATACAATATTTCGATGAATGAAGGAAATACTTGATCAAAGTGATATTCGAAATAAAAGTGTTGTCGATAGAAACAAAGAGATCGATGGACTAAAGAAAATAATGATCGAAAGATATATTCTCATCGAAATGGTTATTGACTGCCACGAAAATCAGAAACGAATCTCAGGCAAGGTCACATCGCCATTAAATTCAAACGTGCGCCTAGGTGACCATCGTCCAAACCGCCACTACTAACTGATTAAATGCACCATAAGTAATAGATCAACATCAAAAGACACAGCATTGAGGAATTCACAGGCGACGAACTGGAAGCAGAAATTGGGTGAATTCACCTATAAAAATCAGTGATTTCAAGTAAGTTGTTTACACACAGACCTCTTTCTTAAATTTGAATGGAATCATCATCTAAGGCTAGTAAGACCAGAAAGGGAAAGGAACTTATCACTGCAGAAGAAAAGCCTAAAAGACAGAAAATGACATGAGGATATTAAACAGTGAAATTGTGATGTATAAAGATGATAAGTATATCAAGCACATAGGAGTGTTGAACTTGTTTATCTTCCAGTTTGTTAACAAGGGTGCTAATTAATAGTTATATGTTGAAAAGCCACGACGCTTGGTGACAATGTATACCCTCATATAAATAAGGGAACTTTTGTAATATGGATAAGGATCATTAGAGAATGAAGTAGATTATAGCCTCAGGCTTACCATTGTACTATTTTGGCGAATATATAATATAATCAGTTGTTTTTCCTTTGCATATGTGTTGCAGATTACTGCATTTTTCTGCAGGCAGTTGCTTATGATATTATCTAAAGGAGATAAGGTTATTTGTGTTCTTCCAGTAAAATTCTGTGTTTCATATTGTAGATTTGGATCAAAAAGATTTACTTGCGAATTGTAATTGTTCCTTGTATTTCTTCCTTGGATGGTCTCTTAAGGTTAGAGTTAAATTCATTCAGGCGGTTTACAATATAGACTTTGAAGTAGAGCTCATAAGAAACAGTAACTGACAGACTCATCGAGAGGGGGTGGGTTTAAAAACTGTCTCATAAGTTTACACAATAATTCCTAAAGAGATATAAAGACTCTGTAGCCCAAACAACAAAGAAAGGCACTCGTCATCTATAAAATACAACTCATCAATTCATACTTTCACATTAAAAGTAATAGGAGTAGTTGAGTAGGAATTCTAGAATAAATTAGCAATAGTGTATATATACATATATATATATGTGTGTGTGTGTGTGTGTGTGTGTGTGTGTGTGTGTGTGTGTGTGTGTGTGTGTGTGTGTGTGTGTGTGTGTGTGTGTCAAGCACAAAGATCAAATAGCTTCTACAACAACAATCTTGGACTCATCTGCTATATCTCCATCTTAGGAGCTTATGCCATTTTGAGATAGGAGGAAGTCAGATCAAGACAATAAATCTTCTATAAAAAGCATTAGTTGAAGGAACAACTAGTGAGTAGGTATACCCGCCTAGGTCCTACAAAGCCTAAAGTGAGAGAGTTAGTAACCAAATAGGTTCACTCTATAAGTTGGCCAAGTCAATTGGAAGGTTTGAGCATAGGAGTTGGCATTTCCTTAGAACCTATCCAATCTATTGATTTGAGACCCAACAGTTGGCATGGGTACTACTATTGATACTAGTTGTCTTGGTGTTGGACAAGGGCAACAACAAAATATCTCTCGCAAGAGGCCACTAGAGTTAGATACTCAATCTCATACTATTGAGAATCCTATATCAAGTGTCACTGACACTACAAATCAATCATTTGCAGCTTCAGATCACACACCTCAAAAGACTATGAAAACTACACATTGAAGTGTCAGTGGGAGTGGGACAACATCAGGAACTGTTGTTGGTAATCCTGGTCAAGCATTAGTTAAAACTACAGGAATAAGTTGAACTGAAGCCTATGGTATTCCTATGTCACCTTTCAAACATTCAATTGCTTCAGCAAGCCCAGAATTTCAATTTTGTGATTACTATGAAAAATATGAACACACAACAAAAGCAAATAAAGAAAAAAAGAAATCATTTCATAGGGTTTCCGTGTCTGAAGTTGTAAACGAACAACCTGCAAGGAACAAGGTATTTCCAACATATGACCCACAGAAAGATATGATGGAGTTCATGGTTGTTATGCCCTCGGCCCCATCTAAAGATAAAAATCCACCACACAGTTAGATAGATCCCTCTCAATTTCAAGTTAGCACCCTCCAAATGGATTTCTCCAAAGTACATAATGTGGAAAAAATTAGTGTGTCAAAAAGGACTAACGAAGTGGTCTACACTTCATTGCTAAAGGTGGAGAGATAAAAAAATAAACTGGAGAAACAAATAGAAAAGTTACAAGCAGACCTGGAAAACGAAAAAATCGAGGAAAGCAGTAGATAGAAAGTGCAATGATTTACAGAAAAGGATAAAAAATTTGAGCTTTGCAGTAGAAATTGCAGAGCAGGAGAAGAAGGATGCGGAATTGAAGGACCTGACAAAAAAACTGGCTAAAAGCAATAAAAAAATTGTTGAGGAAAAAGCCAGTTTTCAAAAATTATACAAAAGTTACGATTCTGCTGCCGCCGAAATGAGAAAATTACAGGACCTATTGGATCATGGAAAGGAAAAAGAAAAACATTTGCAAGATGAAGTAGAGGAAGAAAGAAAAAAATTAGCACAAATGAAAGAAGACCTGCACAATGCAAATGATAAAATAAAAACTTTGGAGGATAGATTGAAAGATAATATGAAAAATACAACGAAGTATATACAAGAAAACATTTGGCAACAAATAATGTAGAGGAGTGAGAAGTTGTGTGAATGGTTTCAATTGACTGAAAGCATGAGTCTAATTTTTATAAAAATCAAAGGGCACTATGAGAAGAGCATACATGTTTATTCAAAAGAGGAAATGGCAAAAAAGATTCTGAAAGTAGTTTACAGTTCCAATGATAGCTACTTGGCATCCAAGGGAATTAAGAGCCACATTGATGCCACAGTTAAGACATCATCTATCATTCAAAAATGCCAGAAGCTAAGGGAAACATCAGAAGTTATGGAAAGTTGTGGAAAAAAGACAGTGAAGATGCAAGAAAAGAAAAAAAAATGATTAAGCTTGATTTGCCTAAGCCTGTTGACACATCAAATAAATTCATTGGAGAAGAAGCTTACAAAAAAAGCATGGAGATAAAAATGAAGTATGATTTAGACTTGCTTCCAAAGGACACAACTCCCAAAAGCTTTATGGAATTCATCCAACCATTTACAACTCTAAATTCAGTATTGGATGAAATAGTGATGTCAAGTAAATCTTCTAAATATGGAATGTTGACAAAGTTGGAGTTGACTTTCCATAGTTTACAGAATATTGACCTTCCATTAGACGAAGAGTGGAGCACCCTACAAAAACTGGCACAAAATTCTTAAGAACCATAGTATGTATTGCACAAATTTCTTCTTTTATTCTTAATTTCAAGGTTTTATGTTTTTTCTGTTTGCTATTTTGCTAATCCAGCCTATGAATCTATGATGCACTCGCTATTGCTATTTTGCTAATCCAACCTATGAATCTATTTTATGAATAGGAAAAAAACAGCACTCGCTATTGGTATTTTGCTAATCCAGCCTATGAATCTATGATGCACACATTGCACAGTGCAAAACTTCAGCCAGTAAATTTGTATTCTAAAATTCTCCCTTGCTTAAACATTTATGCATTTCTCTATTTCTGATTAGTAGGTTTTAGGCACTGCTATTATCTATGTTTAATTTGTCATGGCGTGAATTAATAGTTAATTTTGAACTCTGTTTTTTGAACAGGAGACATCAAACATGTAGCAGATGTTAAATTGCTAATACGGCCTGTGATGGCCATATAAATCTGTGCTCAATTTGTGATTTTGATGTTCAGTGTTCGCATGTTGCAAACTTGCAATTCGACCTGAAGCTATTGTTGCTCCCTTGTTTCTATAAAAGGGAATTCAGGGTCATTTGCAATTTTGCAAAGGGTTCTGAAACTTTGTATTCACTTTTGCATGGACATTGGAGAATCACACAGGAGTTGTTGTTGCTCTCTTGTTTCTATAAAAGGGAATTCAGGGTCATTTGCAAAGGGTTTTAAAACTTTGTATTCACTTCTGCAATTGGCATGGATGATCACACATATTGGTGTATTACTATTGACTGAATTGTATCATATGGCTATATTTTGAAAGAATTAATGAAAATCTAAGTTCTTGACATGTGTATTACTATTGAATGAATTGTATCATATGGTTCTGAAATGTATCACACAGATTTGAGACTCAAACATGTATAAATAAACAATAAACATCTCTGTATCAATAAACACATTATGGTTTTTTTTTTTTTATTATGCTATTTTAAATCTGGAAATAGAAAGTTGAAAAATACAATTACAAATCAATATTAAATTCTACTTGCAAAAAGTAATATGCTTTTGTAATATGAATGATGAGATACAGTAATAAGATTAATAAATACCAATCTCTTACAGTTGCCATTCATCCTCATCAAATTTAGTGCTTTCTTGATTCTCGTCTGTGGTTTCTTCACTCTGAGTCTGAGTCTGCATATCTTCGCCGAACTGCATCTCAATGCTACCAGTAGGTCCAGTAGTCCCACTGGCACTTTGGTTTGAAGTGTTGCCCAAACCTCTTCTTTCACATTTGGACCTCCAGATTTGCAGTGCCCTATTGTAAGGAAAAGTGTGGACATCATACCTAGATGTATAGAGCCTCAAGCAATTTTCCAAATATTTGTCTAGTTTGTTTCTTATCTTTGACTTTAGGAACCCCAAAGCACTGAAAACTTTCTCATCTTCCACCGAACCCAATATCATGGTACGACATAAATTAGCAAGCTTCACATATTCTGGCATTGAATCACGCAAGGCTGCATTCTCAGCTATATATTTCCAAAGCCTTGTTACTGATCCCTCTTCGCGGGGGTTCTCCATTTTGGCATATTGTTCTTTCATAGTGTATGCAAAATGAGATGATTGCTCTCGAAGATGAGTTTCCTCTAATATTCCATTTATAGTTACTCCATTCAATCCTCTAGATATTTTGTACCGATGGGGGGGGGGGGGGGGATGTCGCTAGAACATTATCAATTTCCATCAAAGTCACGACCTGATTGCCATATGTTTTATGCAATTAAATGTTTCTATGCAACAATTTCGCCAATACAATATGTGGTGGACACACAGTAAATTTAATTGTTTCACCTACACTCTCCGAGGTTGCCTTAATAGATGACCTTAATTCGCCTATAGGCATGTGAAGATTTGTTAGCCAGGGGGACCCAATTCACCCGACATCTTGCTGACGCGTGCCTCCATTCACCCCAACTTTCGCCAACTATATTGTATTCGCCTATTATTTGGACGACCTATAATCGCCTTGAAAATTACATGTCGTATTTGGATGACCTATAATCGCCTCAAAAATTACGTGTATGTGTATTTGAACGACCTATAATCGCCTCGAAAAGTAATCTCTGCTTGTCAGTCTTAGGAGTCCTTTTAAATTTGTACTTTAGAGGATCCATGTTATGGCCAAATCGCGAAGGGGCCTATTGCAGGTTAAATACAATTAATACAAGGTAATAACATATATAGATCAAAAACACTAAAAATCTATAATATATAGAACAAAATCGTACCAAACCCTGAGATGCTTCTCCTGTTGACCTAGGAGGGCTCACCATTGATGAAGAAACTATGGCTATTTTCTCTATGAAAAATGATAGGATTATAATTTATCTAAATTTCACATGTACACGTGCATATAATCATCAAATCAAGAAAATAAAGTAGAGATGCATACCTCTTCCCTCTCTTGATCCTCTGGCGTATCAAGTGCATTCATCAATTCTACAAAGCCCAATTCTAGTTGTATATAAAAGAGACAAAAATACTAATCAATCTACAAGTTCCAATTAAGACAATTTCAATCTTTTCCAACAATTGTGTCAATTAAAAATGTGTTCAATTACCTTTTGACGTTTAGGTGTCCTTGAGGATTTATTTCACCTAGGAGGTGTCCTAGACACGTGTGGAGTACTCTAAAAGAAACAAAATTAACACAAGAGATATCAGTAGATAATATTAAATATAATTTAACAAATCTAAATTTAAATGACTTGCATATTAAAAAAAAAGCATAAATAAGAGGTGTGCAAAATATGATGATACCACATAGCTTTCTAGGCCAAAATCAATGGCCGAAAGCGTAACATTATCAATCTGGGACATTTGATCCCCTAACAATGCCTATAAAATGCAAAATAAATATACCTTAAAGAGAGTTAGTATATCTTATAAAAAAATATTTTGAATTCAAGGTACTATTCTATTTTAACATGTTACAAAATTTTTACCTTAGGTATTAAAACTGCAGTTGCAACAACAATGGGAGGAATATGAGATGGTGTATTAACACCTGCTACTGCATCCTGAAATGCATATTTTTTGTGTTAATTTAAATTGATCTATAAATGAATATTTATTATATTTACAATTTTTAAGTGATTGATAAATAAAATGTTATCAATTCAAATCAACACACTCATGTTTGCGCCTGACCACCAAACACCATATTAATCAAATCATCAGTCAACGCCACATCCTCTGTAGTGCTAGCCTAACATCTACCCCCAAAACATGTACACAAATGGGATGTGGAACCATATGCACTAGCCTCAGTATCTATCCCAGAGCATATACCTGAACAACCGGGACACACATGTTGAATGGGCTCACTAGGGCCAAATGGTTCAACCACTGCATCATCGTATGGGCCAAGAGGGTGTGATAACTATGTGCAATACTGAATGATGACATCAGTCAATGCAATGGTTGCGCTTGAAGAGTCTGTACCTCCATAGACTCTTTCAGGGCTACTGGTACCATGACAAGGACCATAGGTTTTGCTGCTAGAGGGATGCAATTTTGGGAGTTTAGTACCCTCCGGGCTTCGGGTCTATCTTGGGCAGAGCCTCCACCTCTACTTTGGAACTCTCTCATATCAAAATAGTCCAGCCTCTATTTGAGGATAAACTCGCAACATAGTTTTCTCAAAAAATATAATGGAACCTCAAAAATATTACAAGGTGGTTGGTCAAAGACCATCCACCACCTATTCCAAAAAGTATTTTTCATCACCAAATGGTTACACTAGTGTATAGGAAACCTCTTTGAATTAAGAGGTAAGGTCTCAGTGGTTTTGGGGTCATTAAAAAGAGCACATATTTGTGTTTTACTTATATATTTATTTTACTTCGTTATAGGACAACCCACTAGCATAAAAAGCACAACATCGATCCCTTATAAGCTTCACCATTTTGTAACTTGTTTGGAAACTTCATTAGCACTACTAGCCATTGAATCTAGGGCTGTGGTAAGGGATGCATGATGATCATGCTCGGATGCCTTCAGTCTCGCCAATCTATTTATTTAGGCAGTGTTTTGTGTTAATTGATCTATCAAATCCTCCTGTGTAGCTTGTGAATGATCTATTGGAGGAGATGGAGGGTTTGTATCTTGAGGGTTTGGATGTGGGTTGTCCTATGGGTTTTTCCCTGAGTTCTCAGAATGTGTGTCTTGGTGGGGGCAGTATTTTCAAAACTTGACATAAATTTATAACAAAAAAAAAACAATGAATTCACATTCAAATTTCAAATAGAATTTATCAAATATATAAAATGGATGAAAAAAATTGAGTTTCATACATGTTGGTTGGCTTGGCATTGTGGATGGTTTATGTCTTCAAAACCCTATGTGCGTATTTGATGGTAGAAAACCCTCCTAAAGAAAGAAACTGTGCGGTCACGGGTGAAAATGACCTAGTTGACCGCAATAAAAAAAATATATTCTCAACAAAACACAAACGGGTTTTTTAAAACTAAAACCCATACACGTTTCTTCTTATATAGACCCCGTACGTGTTTTAGGTCCGAATAGGCTCGATAAAACAAGCCTAAATGCGAACAGGTTATTTAAAATTTTAAAAAACCCATTCGCGTTATTAGTTTTTTGAAGTTTTTTTGGGGGTGTGTCCACTTTTTTTGCACACCCATGTATGTATGTATATGTATATGTATATATGTATATGTATGTGTGTATGCATACACACACACACACACAGATATATGTGTGTGTACATGTATGTATGTATGTACACACACATGTGTATGTCCATATACATATATACATATATGTGTACACATGCATGCATACATACATACATACATACATACATACATACATACACATACACATATACGTATACATATACATATACATATACATGTATGTATGCATGTATGTATGTATGTATGTATGTATGCATGTGTATGTATGTACACACACACACATACACAAATATATGTATATATGTATACATATACATATGTGTGTGTGTGTGTCTACACATACATGTATGTATGTATGTATGTATGTATGTATGTATGTATGTATGAGTATCTATATATACAATTTATGCACAAAATAAATTTGTAGATAAGGTTTTGAAAGAAATTATAAGGTAGATATAATTAGATAGTCATCAAAATATTTTAGATGATTTAATACTTTAAGAATAGAACATGAATCCAAATATTAAAGATTTCTCAAGATAACTAAAATTAATAAAGAGGTAGAGACATCATTCTCCTCCCTCATTATTATTTTTCTAGTAAAATATAACATGTTGAGATGCCCACCATGGATGGTAGTAATCGTTATATTATGCACAACACCACACACATTCAATAGAATAAGTAGTTGGAATAATATTTCTCGAATACCATGTACTGTATGTTTAGAAGGGTAACCTTGGGAATGGGTTAAGGTAATAATGCACTCTCATCACAACAAAAGGAAAGGGGAATATTATATGTAATAAAAAATAATCAGCTTCCTTATTGGTGGCAAGTTTAATAATTTAAAGATAATGACATTGTTGTGATTATTTATCAATAGTGATTTCTAAATTATAGAGAAAAACATATAATAATGTGTTATGCAATAGGAAAAAATATTCAATTGAAAATGAAAGAAGAGGTATAAAAAATCACTGTAGATTTCTTTTGATCTATTATATTTTGTTTATTCTTCTTTTGATTGTTCAAACTCTTTGAGTTTTTTCCAAAAAAAATCTATAAAATACATTAACTCATATTCAAGATATAAGGTTGTTTGCTTTGAAATAATTATTACTTGTAGTTTTAACACATGTTCCATTCACAAAGTAGTCATCTCTTTATATTTATCAGTCATAAAAATATCCATTGATAAAGAGAGAAAAGATAAAACCATTAAGTTATCAATAACACATTAATATGTAGTCTCCAATACAACTTCTTCACACATAAAATATTCACACTCCTTGTTATCATTGTTAAGATTTTCAATGTCACTTTTCAATTTATGTTCAACTATATGTACTCCTATGTTTTATATTCTTTCACCACCAAGAAATCCCAACTATTATCAAGAACATTGTGAATATAATTTTTACCTTTTTTGTCATGTATTTCTATTAATATATCAACATGGAGATAAACAAAATGTTACAATTATAACAATTATTGTATAAGATTTTTTTTAATAAGTTTCACATTTATAGAAACTGTTTTTGATTAAGGTAAAAATAGGTTTTGAAGGAGCCCCGAAACCCTTTACAATTCAAGCTTTAACAGAAAAAGCAACAAGAAACAAAAAGGAACAGGCCAACGAAAAGCCAGCAGAAAACCAAAGAAAACCAGCTAAAGCCCCACAAAGCCAGCAAAACTGGCCAGACCCAAGAAGAAAAACTAATTGATTTTTTTCAGGGCATTATCCAGGGTGTTGCTAATCCCATGTAGTTCTTTGATGTTATCCCTGAGATTTGGGAGATCCTTAGCAGAAGCAGCCACAACTTTCTTGACACTCGCCCTAGTCCTCTTGGCAGCACCACCAACCAGAGTAGCTTCACCACTACCAATCTAGATAGTCTCATCATCCACGTCAAGTTCCACCACCGACTTAGGAGAGCTGGTATGATCGAAGACCTTAGAAATATCCTCCAAATTTTTACTGACAACTGACAGGATATTCGGGATAATACCCATCAAATTTTTCATGGCCTCTCTCCCTTCTTCCAGTGATTTAACCTTCTCCTCCATATCCTACTTCCATTTTATCTGCTCCTTGTCGTCATTCTCCTTCTTCTCATCTGTATTTTTCACCTTTTTTTCCAGGTTCTTCAAGAGTTCATAGGTCCATCTATCATAATCCAGTCTCGCCTCAATAAGTTTTTTAAGGTTATCCAGGAATAACCCATTGTTTTCCTTTTCCTCGATTAAACTTTCCTTAGTCATATTCTTCTCAGGTTCCTTGTTCCTTACTCTCTCAAAATTCACATCTATTTCCTCGTTATCCTTGTAATCCATATCCTCCATAGGATGGTTGTTGTCCTTGCCAAGGCATTCACTGTGGATAGGGCTTTCATTGTCGGACTCATTATCACCGCTTTCCTCCTCAATACCCACCTCCTCATCTTTCCAGTTGTCATCACCATCGGAATCATCTATCTCCATTTCGCTGCCTTCTTTTTCAATTTCCTCTGTTTCCATCCTAGGGGCATTCTTTCTTTTTTTGCTAGAAGATGTCTTCTCCTTGCTGGAATCGCCTCCCTCCATCTTTCTCTTCCCTAGGGAGGTGGATAACCTCTTGTTTTTCAGCAGGGTGAGGATTTTGCAATGCTCATAGATGAGCAGCAAGAGCCCCACAATGGAGAACCAGACTAGAGGGATTCTTACTGTGTTTATTGAGGGACCTGGAAAGGGACCTGAAAAGGTAGTAGGGCAGGGATACCTTTTTGTCGTGTCTAAAATGGTTTAAAAGAACAAAGTGGTAGGTGTGGAACCTAGAGAAACGACCCTCAACTGTGATATATTCCATTATAGTGTTCAAAACCTAGCCCCAGATTTTCTTGATATTAGCAGCTTCATAGTAACCTCCTGTGGCTTTGCCAATTTTGTCCCTCTTTGTCCTTCCGCAGGAACAGATTAACCACGTTGTTGGAGACTTTAAGGTCTCTAAAAAAATTAAGCCCAGTATGGGGCATGCCAATCACAGTAGCTATGAGGCACGCATCCAACTTGAACTTAACTCCATATATTTTAAAGGAACCATTACACCAATTTTCAGAAATTTTGGTAACGGCGAGATTTACCCTACCTTTATCATAATCCGCAAGCTTCTCCATAAAGCTTGTGAGGGATCCTTTTTCCAGTTTCACCCACACCTTCGGCATCGTTTTCCATGTTGACGGATTATCAGGCTCCTCCCTCCTTAAATCTCCTCCCATCTTTGAATTCGGATTATCAGCTCTGTTCCTCTGCAGACTCAGCACTCCTTTCCTGTAGTTGCTCGAGATTTTGAACTGGGTGACCCACAAAGTGTGCGACGTATTATAAGAAATGGTTGGGGATCTGCCACTCTGCCAGGTAATAATTACCTTTCCATCAAGGCAAGAATTAATCATATGCTTTGTCATGATTATGCGGTCCTTCCCTTCACATATATTTGTCCCTTCTAAGGAGCTCTTTAGTGTTTATGTTGACATCTTCCCCGTGCCAAATCATTTGGGAATCAGAATTAACCCCTAGGTTTGCCGAACAATCCGCCATCGTATTTTTTTCTCTAAAGGCATGTTGAATTATAATATCTTTAAAACTAGCAATAATTTCCCTAGCTTGCAAGATGATATTTTCAATTGACCATGATGGCTCCGACTCCCCCTTCAGACACTTAATAATATTAAGTGAGTCTCCTTCGAGCCATAATTTATCATGATTAAGATTCTTGGCTATAATTAAGGTGTTCAAGGCAGCTGAGGCTTCGACAAAATGACTTGTTTGACTCCCCAAAGGACCAACCACTGCCACTAAGCAACTTCTAGCAAAATTCCTAACAATGCCCCCATATCCAGCTTTACCTGGATTCCCCTTAGAGGCCCCATCAAAGTTAGCCTTAATCCACCCCTGAGGACGAAAACACCAAAAGAGACCTTCTCTTCCCTTTTCCTTGCTAGAGGTGGTAGTGGAGAGGTTCCACCTGTCTTTGAAGTCATCTTTAGCAACTAGTCCATAATCAATGTCATAGATACATTCAACTATACTCCTGTAAATTTTATCTGCCACCACTTCAAGAGTAGCACTTTTATCTCTGAAAATCCTATTGTTGTGCTCTTTCCAAATATTCCAAATAACATTTGGAAGAGTAAGTCTCCAAGTCTCCACAATCTTAGAATTAGAATTGGGGCAGTGCCATTGCTGCCAAGTTTCCCCTAGGGAGTTCGGGAAAACCCAACTCAAGTTTCCAAATATAACATTTATAGAAATTGTTATATTAATATCGTGAAAGAATAAATATGACACAAAATTTTTTTAGTGCAATGATCAATTTTAGATGATAACAAAACATAAATGTAGAATTATTTTTCTATTTTTACATTCTTAAGACAATAATAGGATTTTAAATGGCTTAAAATGAAGGGGGAGAGTTCATAAATGATTGCAGCTTGAGCTTAGGGATGTCATTTTAGGGCAGGAACCCATTTAAGTTGCAATTTCTCTATAAACTAATTCCCTATGCAAACAAATTCTAAAATTTTCTCCTACTTAACCTATTCAATTTAATCTATAAAACTGGGATGTTAATAATTCTAGGATTGTACATCAGTAAAGGGAATTCCTCTATACAATTGGATTGAAATTTCATTTTTTTAAGGCTTAAGAGGTGGAGTTGCAACTCGTTCTTAACATTATGATCTACAATGGGTTTAGAACATGATGCCTTTACAAACTCAATGTTTTTCTCTGCAACACGCCTCTCTTTTTTTCTTGTATTGGATGCCACATGCATTGCATAGATACTATTTATCAATCACCAAAGAAAACAAGTGTTAATCTACAGAGAGCTATATATGTTTAATCAGATATAATAGTATAGTATTGTTTAAAAAGATATATTGTTAAAAAAAGGGTTTGTAAGTATGATGGTGTATTGCCCTATCAATACACAAATCCTTAAAGGTGGGTATAGGTATTTGGGGGGTTATTTAAGATCAAAGATCCTTATACCTATTTAACTTGATTGTATCTTTAAGAAAAAGAGTATTGTAAAATTTACCTTGGCACCTGTAGGACCGCTCCTCAACAAAGGTGTAGCAACAGTGTGACATGTAGAGAACCATCTTGATGCTTTCTCTGAAGTAGCATTACTTATCAAACACCCATCATCAATGTTCACATAGTTAATGTTGCCTGGCTCCTTGGGTTTTGTAGATGGTAGTTCAGATACCAAATAGTTTGTATGTGCTAGAATGATCTGGAGTAGGTTGTTGGAAAGCAAGATATACAAGTCAATAAATTTTATTGGAGCACTACAAGTAATGCAAAACCTACAAGATATCTTGGAATCCATAAACATTGATCCGAAGTAGGTTGTTGTGGTAGCGACATTTACTTGCACTGCTCCAACAAGTTTTATAGATGTTGTTACTGATGATGATATGTTTTGCATAATCCACCAAATAGAATAGCTGAAGCTTTAAACTCAAAACATTTTTATCTATTAACCCTAAATGATAAAGGGGTACAAAAGCCCAATCTAAATCGGCTATAGCTATTTTGGCTCCAAAACGGCATGCCATGCTATGCCATGATGCAACTCCAAAATCGCATGCCCTTCCATGATGCCATGAGACATGTTCTCGAACCCACCAGCAGGTTGACATGGAGGTATGTTGTCATTTTGTGGTTGACGAAAAAGATTTGAACGCATCTAACATTTGTCGGCCACTCTCATGGTCACAGGCACGACTACAGTTTGTAACCACATCCAAAAATTTAAAATGCCTGCCGTCAATTTGAAAATGCCCGCATCGATTTGAAAAGCCCGCCTAAGTTTGTAAATGTGTCCAAAAATTTGAAATGCCCACCTCAATGATCATTTTTCCAAAATAGTTGCATCCGATGAGAGAGAAATAATCTGGAGGTGGAGGTTTTGGTTGAATGACATTGAAGTTATGTGCCAGTGGAAGACGTTGAGCTTGTTGTAGCTCATGGCCCTGATGGTCCTCAAAATTTCTTCTATCAGAAAGATTAAAATCGGTATTTAAACTGCAGGTCATGAGTATCACGAGAAGAAACCCATTATCTAGATTGTGTGAACGTTTCCAGTACTGAGAGCAGATCTCTTTTTTCGATAGCTAGGTACCTATTCATCATGGCCTGTAGGATCTTATTGAGCTATTTTAACGGTATGGAAGAAACGGGCATGGATTATGTAGCGTCGAATGAGTGGATGGGATACCAAGGGCTTTTCCAGATGATGATTTTGTAGTAGGAGACTACATTTGAAAGGCTTGTATGATTGGGAAACAAGGTTTTAAATGTCAAAGACAATGGAATCATTAATTGGCATTTATTTTTCATTTTACAGAGATGGGCTTTGGCCATACATAGATATTATCAAATGCCACAATCATTCATGCAATGAGAGAAGAACAACAACTGGAACAAAATTAAGAGTTGCCTTTAGGATGCCAAAGTATGCAAAAACCTCTCCAATGATTCAGTCAACCAAGTTGCAGAGTAGTTCTAGAAAAGGAATTTATCCCCAATTCAAGTAATACGCCTAAAATCTCATTTTTATAATAGACATTGTAACTGTTTGGGTTTCAAGCAGATCCAAAGCAAATATGAACTAACAATCATATGCAGATTTAAATACAACAGATAAAGAAATAAAAAAGGACACAAATAACATAGAGATTTAACGTGGTTCACCCAGAATGGGTTACGTCCACCTTACACAGTCGTCCAATCTTTCTTATTATCCAGCAAAACCAATACATCAACATTACAATGCCTTAAGCATCCCAGCTGCTTATAACATGTGTTTTTAGGGAAAAAACAAAGTCGGCCTTTTTAGGGTTTTATTACAATGTTAGTTTTCATCAACAACAAAAAAAATACCCAAAATTTTTTTTCTCAAGATCTCCCACCCCCAAACCCCCACTTTCCTCGGGGGCTGCCGCCCCCGAACCTTTGCCTGGGGCCCAGCCCAGCCCTAGACCCCGGCAAGGATATGTGCTGAGTGTACAGTACTTTGTTGATTAGTCACCACATTTCAACAATCTCCCACTTGGAGACTGATCAGGCTCCACACCGAACAATCTCCCACGTCAAGACTGATACTACACGACACCACTGTACATGCAACATCCGCTGGATAAAACACTAGGACTTGACTAGTATAAATTCCACAATAATCAATCAAGAAGACCAATAGAAACTGATGAAGAAATCAACTTCTCCTGTGGAACTGCCTTCGTGAACATATCAGTAGGATTCTCATTTGTGTGAATCTTCTCAAGTCGTAACTGACCCTCCTCCAAAACAGTCTGGATGAAGTGGTACCTAAGTTGAATGTGCTTTGTCCTTGAATGAAATATAGATTTCTTCGTAAGATGAATGGCACTCTGGCTATCAGTATACAATGGGTGATCCTCCTGTGTCTGACTCAATTCCTCCAGAAAACATTGTAACCAAATCATCTCCTTGTTGGCTTCTATAGCAGCAACATACTCAACGTCAGTGGTTGAAAGTGCAACAACCTTTTGCAGCCTAGAAATCCAACTAACTGCAGTTCCCCCTATAGTAAAAACATACCCTGTAGTACTCCTCCGTGAATCAATATCACTTGTCCGATCAGAGTCAACAAATCCACTCAGAGCAGCATTAGATCCTTTGAAACATAATGCCTTTGTAGTGGTTCCTTTCAAATACCGAAGGATCCATTTCACAGCATTCCAATGTTCCATACCTGGATTACTCATAAACATGCTCACAACTCCCACTGCATGTGCAATATCTGGCCTTGTGCATACCATTTCATACATCAGACTGCCAACAACTGATGAATACGGGATGTTAGACATTTTATTAACCTCTTCCTGTGCCTTTGGACACATCTCCTTAGTCAATTTGAAATGACTAGCCAAAGGTGTACTAACTGCTTTTGCATCCTGCATGTTAAATCTTTTCAACACCTTCTTTATATACTCACTTTGGGACAAATTCAAGGTTCTATTTTTCCCATCCTGTGTAATCCTCATACCGATAATTTGCTTAGCTGCACCCAAATCCTTCATAGCAAATGACCTGGCTAATTTCTGTTTAAGATCATTTATATGTCGCATGTTAGACCCAGCAACAAGCATGTCATCAACATAGAGCAACAGGAAAATATAACTACCATTATCCAATCTCTTAAAATATACACAATGATCAAAATGACATCTATTATAACCGTGTTCAACCATGAAACTATCAAATTTTAAATACCATTGTCGGGGTGCTTGCTTTAGGCCATACAAACTTTTCTTCAACCTGCACACCAAGTTCTCCTTACCTTTGACCTCATATCCCTGTGGTTGCAACATGTAAATTTCCTCCTCCAAATCTCCATGGAGAAAAGTTGTTTTGACATCTAATTGTTCAAGATGTAAATCATCTGCAGCCACAAGACTAAGTATAGTTCTAATTGAAGTCATTTTTACAACTAGAGAAAATATTTCATCATAATCTATACCCTTTTTCTGTGCAAAACCTTTTACCACAAGTCTGGCCTTATATCTTTTCTGACCTCCTTCCTCCTCCTTCAGCCTATAAACCCATTTTTTAGGCAAAGCTCTTTTTCTGCAGGTAAAGGGACTTAGTCCCAAGTCTTATTTTTCATCAAGGAGTCCATCTCCTCTTTCATGCCTAGCTCCCACTGTTGTTTGGCATCCACCTGCATTGCTTCTTCATATTCTTTGGGTTCACCAGAATCAGTTAATAAAATAGAATACAAAGAAGGAGAAAATCTTTTAGGGGATCTACTTGACCTTGTAGAACGTCTAACACTTGCAGGAGTTTGTGGGACAATCTGTTGTTGCTGAGCATCAGGTACCTATGGCATTTCATTTTCAGGAATCTCATCCAACACCACATATTCTTGTTTGTCCTGTTCATGCTTTTTTTCATGCATATGTTCTTTATACATAACCTTCTCATTGAATATAACATCTATACTTCTAATTATTTTCTTATTTTCAAAATCCCATAACCGATAGCCATATTCATCTATCCCATATCCAATGAAGGTACATTTCTAAGATTTAGCATCAAGCTTGGTTCTGTTTTCTTTATCAACATGGACAAAAGCTTCACAACCAAAGGTTTTCAGAAAAGAATAATTTACCTTTTTACCAATCCATGCCTCCTCTAGAATACCACCATCCAAAGGGGTTGAAGGTCCTCTATTTATCAAATAGATAGCAGTATGTACAACATTTGCCCAAAAATGTAAGGGCAATCCAGCATGCAATCTCATGCTCCTCGCACGCTCCATGATAGTCCTATTCATTCTCTTTGACACACCATTTTCCTGTGGAGTTTCTGGAACTATCTTCTGCTTTCAAATCCCATTTAAGGAGTAGTAATCTTCAAATGCTTTGTTGCAATACTCACCTCCATTATCTGATCTGAGACACTTCAACTTTTTTCCTGTCTCATTCTCAACCAAAGCTTTCCATTTCTTAAAAGTTTCAAAAACATCTAATTTTTGTTTTAGGAAATATACCCATATTTTTCTAGTTGAGTCATCAATAAAAATAGCATAATAACAAGAGCCACCAAGAGATGATACCTGAGCCGGTCCCCATACATCTTAATGCACAAGCTCTAACTTCTCACTCTTCTTCTCTTTCCCAACCTTGAGAAATCTGACTTTTTTTTGTTTACCATAAACACAGTTTTCACAGAACTCTAAATCAATCTTCTTTAGTCCTAGCAATAGATTTTTGGAGTGAAGGATTTTCATCCCTTTCTCACTCATGTGCCCAAGCCTATGGTGCCACATTATCGAATCTGTTCTTACAACATCTATTGTTGTTGTCCCTACAGTAACTTTATCTGTAACAGCTAAGGTAGAGTAAGTGTTACCAGTACACAGATATAATGTGCCTACCTTCACACCTTTAGCTACTACTAATGATCCTTTACTGACCTTCCACATATTGTCTGAGAAGGTAACTATGCAACCTTCACTACCTAGTTGCCCTGCAGAAATTAAATTTCTTCTTAAATTAGGAACATGTCTTACCTCCAAAAACCAGTCATTTCCATTCTGCAACTTGATCTTTATCTTTCCTTTTCCAACAATTTGACAGGGCTCATCATCACCCAAATATACTTGTCCAAAATCACCTTGAAAATAATCTAGAAAATATTTTCTATGGGGTGTAGCATGAAATGAAGCCCCAAAATCTATTACCCAGGAATCATTAACGTTATCGAAACATAAGATTAAAACATCTTGTAAAGTATTACTTGCAATATTAGCTTCCTTACTATCATTTTCATTTTTTTCTCCTTCTTTATTTTTTCGAGACCAACAGTCTTTCTTTAGATGACCAGGCTTTCCGCAATACCAGCAATCTTTCTTTCCTCTAGATTGAGAGTGTCCTTTCTTTGACTTCCCTCATGACTTCTCATTCCAAGGGCCTTTTCCTCTTTCCTTTGATCTTCCTCTGTTCTCCACATTCAAAACACTACTTGATGATGTTGAAGTCTCACCTGTGCTTTTCCTTCGCATTTCCTTGCTTAGGATAACACCAACAATATCATCAAATACCAAAGTATTTTTACCAAAGACAGAGTTACTTACAGCCATAACCAAGCTATTCCAGCTTTCTGGCAAAGAACATAAAAACAAGAGAGCCCTAACCTCTTCTACAAAGGTAATTTTTACCGAAAACAATTGACTGGTAATTGTATTAAATTCATTTAAGTGCTCCGCTACAGATCCTCCCTCACTCATTTTTAAATTAAACAAACGCTTCATAAGAAATACCTTATTCGAAGCCGAGGGTTTCTCATACAACTTAGCCAATGTCGCCATCAAATCTACAGTCATTTTTGCTTATGTAATATTGAATGCTATAGACGGTGCAAGGCACAATCGAATGGATCCCAGTGCCTTTCTGTCTAAAATGTCCCACTCTTCATCTAACATTGTGGTCGCTTTCTTTTCCTTTCCTTCCAACGACCGCCACAAATCCTTTTGATATAGGTAATCCTCCATCTGCATTTTCCATAACTAATAATTCTGGCCATTAAACTTTTCAACCTTGAATTTGGAATCCTCCATTGCTCCCACTCAAATCTGAAAGTCCTGCCAATTTATAGAAAACCTCACTCTGATACCAATTGTTAGGGTTTCAAGCAGATCCGAAGCAAATATGAACTAACAATCATATGCAGATTTAAATACAAAAGATAAAGAAATAAAACAAGACACAAATAACACAAAGATTTAACGTGGTTCACCCAGAATGGGTTACATCCACCATACACAACTTTCCAATCTTTCTTATTATCCAACAAAAACAGTACATCAACATTACAATGCCTTAAGCATCCTAGCCGCTTATAACATGCATTTTTAGGGCAAAAACAAAGTCATCCTTTTTAGGGTTTTATTACAATGTCGGTTTTCATCAACAAAAAAAAAATACCCAAAAAAAAATTTCTCAGGGGCTCCCGCCCCTGAACCCCCACTTTCCTCGAGGCCTGCTGCCCCCAAACCCCTACTCGAGGCTCGGCCTGGCCCCGAACCCCTGCAAGGATATGTGCTAAGTGTACAATACTTTGCTAATCAGTCGCCACATTTCAACAGTAACTATGGAGAATTGGATTTCAGCCTCTATTAGAATTATGATATGTTTCTATACTAATAACATGGGAAATTTGAACTGAATATTGCAATCCGCTTGTTGCAAGCCTCCAATGTCGTGCGGCTTTGTGTATGTGAACGCCACTTATTGGACTTACCATCCACCCACCATAAGTGTCTTCCACTAGCACATAAACCACTGTTAAAAATAGTTGGTTAGTTTCCCATATATATAGATCGAACATTAATGGTGGGTCTCTATATAAGTTCTTCTTGTCTAAAAAGTTTGTACTAGATCATAAATTCTTTAATAATTGTTATAGTTTAGAGATAAGTAATTGTTTTAAACGCAAATTCAGAAACACTATGGATCTCTTAAACTAACCCTTACATGGGCTTGGGCTCTACTTGTATGTAAATATTCTAGAGTTTTGTGTTATATTCCAAGGGAGAAGGTCTGCATTGAAAAGAAAAGAAAAGAAGGGTTATTTGAGCAAGTTGAAAATGGAGGGCAGTTCCAGACTAAAAGTGCAGAGCAGGTGGAATGTCGTGATGAGCTGATTATTGAAATAATTTTGAGGGTTTCAACCAGAGATGTGTTGAAGATGTCCACAGTGCATAAGAGATGGCGCACACTCATTTTTGACCCATCATTTGCACATACCCATTACAAGAATTCTCACCTAGAATCGATGTTTTATGTCATTCACAAACCAACTAGACAATGGTTGACAGAAACCTATCAGTTCCACTCTTACAATTCTGAAACGGGTAATCTTTCTATTGTTACTTTTTCTTGGGAGGGCTTAGACATTAAATTTCTAAATGAGAATTTTGAGTTGTTTACCACATAAAATGTGTTGATGTGCTTGTCGATCTCCGCGAGTTGTGGGCATACAACCCTATGACAAAGTTTTTGAGAAAATTGTCAATGCCTTCTGAAGGGGATGTAAGATTCATAATAGTAAGTCAAATTTTTTATAAGCAGAGCACACTAAAATTTGTAATGGTTGGTCTTTCGTTTGGTGATGACCACCTATATACCCTAGTGTTTGATTTTCAATCAAATTCGTATAATATGGATCTGAGAAAAAAGACAACATTATTATTATGTGCTAGGTGTCAATTTTAGTATGTACAGGACTTCATTGACAGAGAGCAACATTAATCTCACAACCATGGTTGTTGCTTTCATTAAGGATAATGAATCCTTATCTGTCATCCAATTGGAGATGATGGCAAAGTTACATAGTATTGTTAATGCATTTAGGTGGTATAACATCCTTTAGGCTTAAAAGTTATGTAGCCCCTATTCTAGAGTGGCTTTCATTATTTTTTACTATTATGAAATACAAGATTGTTTCGAATATTATCGTGTTATAATCACCTTTGGAGATTTTCTTGTTTTATATTCTTGCTATGCATTATGCTTAGGTTGTGTTTCACAATTGATGTCAAGTTTTATAATCCAAGAGGTTCTATTATTATTGTTCTTTATGATCAGGTTGAGTTGGATCATTATACTTGATTGTGATTAAATTCATGATCTATTATTAGAAAGTAGAGAATAAGAGAAGAGAAGAAAATTATGGAGTTTATTTTTAGATATTGTTAGGATAAAAACTTATAGTCAAAACTAAAAGTTGTGTATAGGGAGGAGAAAATAATCATGGAGTTTGATCTGAAATGTTGTAGAGGAAAAATATTTATAGTATCAATTCTAGAACTTATGTAAAAATATGTTATGTAATGTGAATATCATGTGTAAAGTTTTTCTATTACCAAAGCACATTATGATTAATTTTGTTACATAATTTATTTAATGTTTTTTTATCCAATTTTATTTTTATTATAAAATAAAAATAACAATAGTTGTTAAGAACTATAATATTAGTTAGAATAAAATAAATATTAACAAGTAAAATATTTGAAGTTATTATACATAATTATTGCTTGTGGTTCATGTGATGTTATTTCTTGGGTTCCACGTTGGAATTATTTTGTATAAAAAAATATATTATATTTTGATGAGCAACTATATTAATGTATTATGTGTATGTGGAATTCTTGGAAGTGACTTTCTAATGATTTGCCATATTAGCTTACACAAGTAGTGTTATTGATCACTAATATTTTGGTTCATCTTTGACATCTTTATCTACAATAGAAATTATTTCAATAATCCTTTCCCTATTTCATTTTGTCCTGACGACTAAGAGAATTTTGGGCTTCTTCTGAGATTTCTCTTTATTTATCATTGCTTGTATTGATACCAAATCTAATGTTTGCACTTATGCAATCCTTTTTCTAGAAAAAAATCTAGCTTAAGAAAAATTAGGCCCATGGACCAATTGTAAAGAAATAGGAGGAAATTGAGATACCTATTGTCTAGGTCATCACCTCTACATCCCACCATGTCTCTCCCCTCTCTAGGTTTCTCCCTCCCTTCCTCTCCACTTATCTACCTCTACATAGAGGTCTCATTACCCACCTCTCTCTATCCCCTTCTATCTATCTCACTCCTCTCTCACTATCTAGGGCTTTCACCTCTATTTATCCTTCTAGTTATCTTACCTATCTCACTCCTCTCTCACTATCTTTTTCATTTCTTTGAATATATGTTTGGAAGGTGTTACATACTTCCTTTAGTAGATATCGCAAGATTCAAGTTTTAGAAGTTGCACATTTCAAAGCTATTTGAAATGTTAATGAAGGAAATTAATAACCTTGCTGAAGTTGATGATAAAATGAAGAGTTTCAAGTAGATGAGATCTGGAAAAAATGCAAATCTTTTAACTTTCAGAAGTTCCTAAATTTTGAGTTTTCTTCCAAACATTGTTGGACAAATTATTCTTTTTGTTGACTTGATCGACCATTTTGTAATAAGCAAGTCATGAACTCGGAAAATGAACTCAAAAAGTAAATAAGCACATAATTAACTCACCTAAACATACTAAATCTACTCAAAATATGAACTTCATAAGTCAGATCATTCTCGGGCTCTGCGAAATTGCGATTGCGACTAACATGATGTGTTATGGGTGTTCGCAGTTTCACCACTTGACTAATCAATTCATTCTCTCGCACTACGATTGTGACTAACACGGTGTGTTATGCGTGTTCATTGTTTTGACACTTCATAAGTCAGCTCATTCTCAAGCTCCGTGAAACTATGATTGAGATTAACACGATGTGTTATGGGTATTCACAGTTTTGCCACTTGACTAGTCAGTTCATTCTCTTGCACCGTGAAACTGCAATTACGATTAACACGATGTGTTATGCACGTTAACAGTTTCGACACTTCACAGGTCAGCTCATTCTTGGGCTCCACGAAACTGCGATTGAGACTAACACAATGTGTTATGGGCATTCACAGTTTCACCACTTGACTGGTCAGTTCATTCTCTCACACCGCGAAACTGCGATTGTGACTAACACGGTGTGTTATGCGGGTTTTCTATTTCGACACTTCATGGATCAGCTCATTCTCAGGCTCCGCAAAACTACGATTGAGACTAACATGATGTGTTATGGGCATTTGCAGTTTTGCCACTTCACTCGTCAGTTCATTCTCTTGCACTGTGAAACTGTGATTATGACTAACACGGTGTGTTATGCACGTTCGATGGTTCGACACTTCACAGGTCAGCTCATTCTCGGGCTCCGTGAAACTGCGATTGAGACTAACATGATGTGTTATGGGCATTCACAGTTTTGCCACTTGACTAGTCAGTTCATTCTCTTGCACCGCAAAACTACGATTGCGACTAACACGGTGTGTTATGCACGTTCACAGTTTTGACACTTCACAGGTCAACTCATTCTCAAGCTTCGCGAAACTGTGATTAATTATGTTGACAGGCTTAAATTAATTAAATATTGATTTAATTAAGTTTAGGTGTCTACAATTAGTTTTGTTTCTCATTCTCCTATCTTTGAATATCATTCATGAAACTTAAAATAAATCATAATCTACAAAATCATCCTAAATCATAGTCTTTAGTAGTACTAAACTATGAAGTTGGTATTTTTTGAGAGTTAGACTTAAAAGAATTTGTTTCTAAAGATTAAATTTTAAAATTATTCAAATATATTAAAAATCCTTGAAGTAGAGTAAAGAACCAAGTCTTAGCAATGTCTGTTGATCAGGATCAACGATCTATAAATTTTAAAAATTTTGTGTTATTGACTTTTCGTGTTATTTGACGAACGATCAATAATCTGTCATTAGTGGTATGATAACTTTCGTGTTATATTAATAGGGTCAATAACCTGCAATGTTTCCATGTTAAAACCTGTGTGTTATATGTCATTGTCTTTCCTTCTTTTAACCTGCAGGGTGGCGAGGAAGTCAATTTTGAACATGCCCCATTACATACTAGATTTATGTATAACATGATAGGTTATTGATAGGGTGTCATATTTTACATGAAGGTAATCACAAGATAACATTGTAGATTATTGATCACATTTTGTATAACACGAAGGTATTTATAGGATAACATGTCAAATTATCAGGATAACTTCTTATTAGGGATTGCAACAAGCTTGAGTTTCACATCCCTTATGATTCCAATTATTGGGACTGTTGACACTTTTGTGCCAACCTTAGCAGTTATCAGATCAAGGATTTCAATGTGGCTAACACGTCGTGTTAATTAAATATCAATAACACATCATGTTATTGATCTCAACAAAGCGAAGCTGCTTCATCATATTCTATACAGAAAGTCATATAACATGAGGGTTATATGATGTGTCAATAACACATCATTTGATTGATCGAGACATGTTATTGACCCTATTAATATAACACAAAAGTTATCATACCACTAAACGACAGATTATTGATCGTTCGTCGAATAACAAGAAAAGTCAATAACACGAAATTTTGAAAAATTACAGATCGTTGATCTTGATCAACAAATATTGCTAAGACTTGGTTCTTTACTCTACTTCAAGTATTTTTAATATATTTGAATAATTTTGAAATTTAATCCATAGAAACAAATTATTTTAAGTCTAACTCTCAAAAAATACCAACTTTATAGTTTAGTACTACTAAAGACTATGATTTAGGATGATTTTGTAGATTATGATTTATTTTAAGTTTCATCAATGATATTCAAAGACAGGAGAATGAGAAACAAAACTAATATCCCCTTGAGCTACATACATCAAATATTGAGATTGAATCATAAATAACAGAGGCATAACTGACACACATTTGAAATGAGGCCCCTTTTGGAGGGACTAGGGTCTTGGGCACCCTAGTCCACTCAAACTAGGATTTTGGGCACCATAGTCCTCTCAAACATCGACAAGAGAAAGGGGTGGTATAGTATCAAGATCCAGAACATAGGATCTACTCTCAAAATTAGTATATGACAATAGTACGATAGGATATGACCCAAATATGCTTAAAATGATCCAAGAGAAGTCATACTAAAGTAGGGGCCCAAATAGAGTTGAATCTTGTAAAGGATTATAGTTTACAACACTATTGAATGATAGTAACACAACGTAAAAAAATCTAATTAAACACTCAAATCAAGAATTCTAATGATAGTAGCTTAGGGATTAGCTAAGAAAGAAAACACAAACAAGAGGAGGATAATGAGGACCCAAGTCAAACTTTGTTACCATAAAACTAATGCCTTATATCAAAATAATTATGGTCTCTCCCTCCCTCTTTGTCTCCCCCTTCCTTACCCTCATATATATCTTCCTGACATGTTCTCTCATACTCTCTCATACTCTCTCTCTCCCCTCTCTCCATTGTCTAGGTCGTCACCTCTTCCTCCTAGCCTCTCTCTCTCTCCCTCTCTTGCCTTTCTAGGTACTTTATCATTTCTTTCCCCATGCTTTCACTCCCTACTATATCTTTATCTTTATCTTTATCTTTATCAAAGAATTAGGTGGAGAGAAACCTAGAAAGGCAAGAGGGGGAGAGAGAGGCTAGGAGGAAGAAGTGGCAACCTAGGCAATGGAGAGAGGGGAGAGAGAGACAGTATGAGAGAATAGGGGAGGAAGATATATATGAGGGTAACAAAGGGGAAGACAAAGAGGGAGGGAGAGACCATGGTTCGTGGAGAGAGAGAGAGAGAGAGAGAGAGAGAGAGAGAGAGAGAGAGAGAGAGAGAGAGAGAGAGAGAGAGAGAGAGAGAGAGAGAGAGAGAGAGAGAGAGAGAGAGAGAGAGAGAGAGAGAGAGAGAGAGAGGAATCAATACGACCACTACCCTCAACCCTATGTTCCCTAAACTATGTATCATCAATCTTGTACCTTATACCATAAATCTTATATCCTACAACCTATTATCTAAAGACTATATTAGGGAGGGAGAGGTGATGACGTAGAGATGGGAGGGAGAGAGAAGAGGAGAGAGGGAAGAATAAAGAGAAAGAGAGATCTAAGAAGAGAGGGAGAGGTGGGTAGGGAGTGACTGAGAGACCTAGAGAGAGATGAGGTAGATAGGTGAGGGAGATAGAGAAGAAAATAAGAGAGAAAAATAGGTATAGAGAGAGAGGTTGGGAGGGACAGGTAGTGATCAAGAGATCAAAGAGAGAGTGGAGAGAAACAATAGGAGGAGAAGATAGATGGAGGGAAGGAGGTAGTGGTCTATGTGTTGACATCAATGCCAAAGGGGGAGATTGTTGGCATTACTGATTTCACTCTTCCCATGTGATCCAAAGAAGCAAATTGACTAATATTTTGTTGGAAACATGCATTATCCACCTATGATATTGTAGAGTTGTGCAAGATGAACCATTAATACAATATAAAAAGCAGTGCCAATACTACTTACAAAAATTTGAGAACTCCCCCTGAGACAAACATTTATGTTCAAGGAAGAAAAACAATAAAACAATATGCTCCACTTGATCCATAGACATCAAAATATTGAGATTCAATCATAAACAATAGAGGCATAACTGGCACACATTTGAATTGAGGTCCCTTTTGGAGGGACTAGGGTCTTGGGAACCCTAGTCCACTCAGACTAGGGTTTTGGGCACCATAGTCCTCTCAAACATCGACAAGAGAAAGCGGTGGTATAGTATCAAGATCTAGAACATAGGATCTAGTCTCAAAATTAGTATATGACAATAGTAGGATAGGATTGTTGGCAGTGAGTCAGCATCCCTCACGGGATTTGTGACATGGTTTAATCACCTCCTATGGATTCTACAAGTCTAGTGGTTGTATTGGGCATTGAAAGGTCAATTGTTTGGTGCAACGACAACCACACTTGTAACAAGTGGTATCAGAGCTTGGTCACAAATTTGAATCCCCTCCGTGAGTGACATGGGCCTGCAGCAAGTGACGTTGGGGGGGATTGTTGGCAGTGAGCCAACGTCCCTTGCGGGATTCATGACATGGTTTAATCGCCTCCTGTGGATTCTACGAGTCTAGTGGTTGTATCAGGTATTGAAAGGTCAACCTTTTGGTGCAACAACAACCACACTTGTAACAAGGATATGGCCCAAATATGCTTAAAATGATCCAAGAGAAGGCATACTAAAGTAGGTACCCAAATAGAGCATGAATCTTGTAAAGGATTAAAAATTACAATAGAGCCCATTTTTCCTCTAGTTCATCTAACAATTTTTAGCATCCATATTATAGCTAATGTGTATTGTAGGTTATCAAAGATTTCATTTTGCCATTTTCAAGAATCCAAGTCATCTTCAAGCATCCAAGCATCAACATCTAGCATCCATCCCATAGCATTTAGATTCATTTTAGCTCATCATTTAGCTTAAATTCACATATTTTTATAGCTTGCATCTTCATCTAGTTTAATTAATTCACATAGCATCATTTAGTTTTCAATTTGGAACATATCTTTGCATCTTAATCACCTAGCTTGCATCCTTCGTCCCCTTCATTTTCATCTTAGCATTTCACTAGAATGTTGCACCCATTTTGATTCTAGTAGCATTTTCATATAACTCATTCTCTAGGTTGTCATCTTGAGGATCAAGCTACTCTCCCAAGTGAGGGCCAACTTGAATCTTAGAGATCTTTAGAGATAGAGGACAATGAGGCGATTTTAGAGTTTTTAATCCATTACATTTGTTTTGATTTCTAATATCTAATGCAATGCTTCATTGGTGTGTTTGAGATGTTTTCTCCCATTGCAAGTTGATCCCACATTTCAGTCACACATTAAACAACATTTAAAATTTACCTAATTCCAAAATTATTATAGCATTATTAAAGTCTTCAAATTATTGAATATAACTAAGATCCATAGGATATTGGTTTCAGTTAAGGCTAGTATAATTTACCTCAAAGAGTTTTGCTAATACTTTCTTTGATGATTTATAAATGGGGTTTTCATAATTAGATCTTAATAATTTTTTTCCTATTAGGACTATAATTTATTTGTAATGTAAGAGTGATAATACATTGAGGCACATTTTATATATTTTATATGCTTTTACAAGTACAAGTCTTATTCACAGACCATATTTCTATTATAACTTTTCTAGTACATAATTCATTAAAGTGCTTGATTGAACAATATTTTAAGTATCAGTATTAAGTTTGATTGAATTCATCAAGTTCTTATTCTTCTATGTGGACTTCCTCTAGCTAGTATTTTCCTTATCAAAATTAATAGGATAACAATGTTATTCTATTCACTTTTCAAGCTCACCATATACTACTCAAAACAAACATCTAAACCTAATTGGAAAGATAATATGCCATCCTAATAATGTGGGATATGTTTATTCTTAATCATATTTGTTTAATATGATTGGATGTGTTTGTGTCAATCATAATTACTATGAATAGCAGTGTGTCCTATTCAAAAGTAATGATAGATAGAAGTGTTTTCTCCCATCCAAAATTTGTGTATGACCTCAAATGGATGTTTTTATCCCTATGCTAGGTTATATGATTATATGTGTTAATCCCTATCCTTGGATGAATTCCAATAAGGTCCCCTATTAAGGAAGCGTAGCGAGGGTAGATCCACTGTTACTTGTCACGAGTAGTGTCTTTTTTATGAACTAATGAATGTTTCATCAAGTATTGTTAGTCCACTTATCCCCATTGCAGAATGATGTAATAAGGGAGGTATTGGGAATATCACATCATTTCCATTGGTTTGTTGGTTTGTCATAAAAATATTTTTTGAGGAGTGCTTTCTTGTATTATGATTTTTTAAACAACTCATCTATTTTCCTATAGTATAGGAAATAACAGTTGAATAATTGAATATAAGTACAAGATTGTTTTATGTATAAAATTTTATTTTTGACTTCTATAAACTCAACCCAGAATCAATTAGTTTAAATCAATCATAATATAACCTAATTGATTTAACCGAATCAATAGGCTCCAGATGCGTCGTACATACCCTACCCACTTTGTGGGATTTGAACTTGTGACCTCTCTTCCAAAAGTACAAGTCTTCCACCACTAGGCCACTCAAATTGTACATATTTTTATCCATTTTAATTAAATATAATATTATATTATTTTAATTTAAATTATAAATCTATTAAATAGGTTTAGTTAAGTTTTTTAATTAAAAACAATTAAGGCCTAGGAGGCGAGGGACTCCACAACCCCACCAATACGCTACGGGATTAAAAAACTGAAAAAAAAAAAGGGGGGGGTCTAGGATGGGAGGTTTATGTTACCCAGCAAACGCACAAAAAATGGCAATGACAAACATAGAGAAACCGGTGGACAGAAAGCCTACGACACGCTGTCCATTAAGTCTAACCGCACGAATAGTGTAGTCAACACTTTTCGACCTGAGATGTCTCCACATCATAGGTCGTGTAGGTCCGTCACCTCCACGCCATCCTAACAAGTGGACATAAAAGGGATGTATGTCAATGGACTCTGGATGCATGTCGTTTGTATGACAGTGTCATTTTGAAGCCAGAATAGACGCATCCATCTAAATCTACCTCATTTTCAGTACTAACAAAAGTGTAGCCATCATTTCTCCTATGACGTCTTCCATGCTTCTTTTCTTGTACATATGCATGATGTGTTGTTCATTTGGAGTTGGCAAAGGATGGGACATGCCCAAAGACTGTGTACAATCTACATCAATGTAGAAACTAACAAAACCATTGTACTTGGAACTGCTATAACAGGCTCTAAAACAGCTCTAAGTACAATAATTTTAATCTATAACTATTGTACAGTGTAAAATAAAACTATTGTACTTAGAGCTGCTATAACTCTTCAATAGACACCTAATAACCTCCTGCTCCTTCATATCCTCTGATGGATCAGCGCCCAGAAACAGTCTCACATTATCTTTTTCTCTTCACAGATGAGCAACAGAACTTTAGTCCGATCTCTGTCTCCTCCTTGTCCGAGCAATCAATCTTATTAAGATCCTGCTCCTTCATATACTCTGCTAGATCAGCACCCATAAACAGTCTCACATGATCTTTTTCTCTTCACAGGTGAGCAGCTTCGTCTTATCCTTGTCCCAGCAATCAATCTTATTGAGATTTATAAACCCAGTTCAAGAAAGCGGTCTTAAAATCCAAAAACCCAACTCTAGAGGAAAAACACATAGCGCAATAAACTACTTTCACTAAGCGCGTTTACATTTCTATCATGTATGAATTTAAAGCGCATTTAGGTTCAAACTATCTTTCTATCATTTATGAATGGAAACATCTATCTGGCAGAAATAAAAACCAAACCAAGACAGATTCTCTACAATAGTTGTAAAAAGCACCTAAAAATAGCTTTGTCAGCATGATTCTCTAAAACAGAGGTGTGGAGGAAAGAGAACCTAAAAATAGGTGTGTCATAGTCATACACAGCATGATCTTCCTGCCAGTCTGATTTACCTTGTTTCACTGCCTGCCACCTTGACTGAATGCAATGAATATTTTTACTTACGAGATCAGGGGGTCTATGGGACTCAAATCAGAGAACAACATAAAGACTATTGAAGAGTTAATGAAGCAAACTTATAAGTTAATCAAGAGTGATGTTTTTTTTGTTTTGAATTTTGATCAAATAATCTATTATCCTTACAATTCATTCTTCTTCGAACAAAGTATTTGAAGACTCAACTTTTAGAATATCCATTTATCTGTTTTATCTACTTGATCTTAGGGGGATTTTGTTGGAGATGTTTTCTTTCTTTGCATTGATTATTTTTTCACATTCATATGTTGCCATCAATTCCGAAGGGGGAGATTGTTGGACATTGTTTCTACTAGGATATGTTCTTGTCATTGATGTCAACATATTCATGTGATTTATTGCTCTAGTGATTGTAGATTGATTTATTGGGACCATAGTTCGATGTTTGGAGTATTCCTAGTATCATTTCATCTTTCTGTATTGGTTTCAGTGATATGGGAAGGTTAATTGATCATATCATATGATTTGGTTTGCAGTTTGGTTTTTCTGATCAATGCTTTGCAGAGTTTGGTATTTCCTCCAATATATTTTGTTGTGATCAAATCTTGAGCTGAGATTTTGGGAGATTGTTTGGCATTTTCTTGTGTATCTTCATTTCAGATTGTTCATGATTTGGTGCTCCACAGGTTATCTTTCTTTGTGATAGTTGTTGTTGTTTGAGTGTTCTTGAGTTTTAGATGTTGATCGATGAAGATTTGATAAGTGGTGTTGGTGCAACTATTGTTGATGATACTAATGTTCGTGCTGGTGTTTCCTAATTTGTTTCTATTTTTTTTGGTGATCCGCATTGATCGTTGTGCGAGTTTTTGGTGATTTTCATGATCCGGTGTTGTTCTTCGTGTTATGCGATATTCTTGGTGGTGTAGCATGTTGTGATTGATCTTGGCATGATTTCTATTTTCTTGCATGTTTGGAGATTCAATTTAGGTCCATGTTATGTCATGTATATTATTATATTGGCCTGGTGGTCGATCTTTCTATCGTGTAATGTAATTTTGTAATTATGAGTTGAGGGTTTAGCCGACCTTGTTGTCAAGGTTGATGAATTGTATAAATAGGTGATAAAGTCATGTAATTTAGATATAGAGGTTGTGTCAACATTATCAGAGAGTGGTGTATGTGAGCATAAGAAAAATCATCCTTCGGTATTGTGATTGAGCAGAATTTTGGACGGTTGCAGAGCAGACATATGTGCTTAACCGAAACTATCATCGGGCATTAGCAGATGCTATCATTGCAGTTCATTTGATTCCAAATTGTTGTTTGAATATTTTGTAAGTCAGTGAGACTTTCTTGTAAGGTAGCGAACCTTCCCTGAGGGTTGTAGCCTTTCGAGTTATTATATTTTGAGCAGTGAGACTGAATGCAGGTGCATTCCCCATTTTAATATTTACACTTATTGTGGGTAGGTTCCCACTGTGGTTTTTTCCTTAACCGGGTTTTCCACGTCAAAATCTTGGTGCTATGTGTTGCGCTATATATTTTCTTATCTTTGTTGTTATTGCAGTTTATCATATTTGCATTTTTGGTTAAGTTTGTTAATCCCATAAAAACTGATTCACCCCCCCTCTCAGTTTTCCTTCATTGTTGTTGCCAACACATGAGTACATGACCTAATTTTATTTTCATACCAACTAAAAAAATGTTACCCTATTAAAATGTCTTTGAGTCTTCAAAAGCCAATATAGGTCATTGTAAATGGGCCTAACATGAACCTATATCTTCAAACAAATCATTCATATGCATCCTAGATTCCAAGAAATGGTTTGTCAAAGTTTGACAATTTTTTGGATTTAAGGCACTTGAGGGATATCGTTGGTAGGGTATGGCTCTGGACATTTTGGCGAGTTGGGAGGAAAAACATGAGAATGCCTACCGTAAACCTACCAACCCAGATGCGCTCGTGGTGGTAGTTTGTTCCCACGAGGAATGGAATGAAAGTTAGCCTATCTTGCAACCTTGCATTACATGCATTGGATGGTTTTCGCACCAACTGAAAAAATGTTACCCTGTCAAAATGGCAAGTCTTCAAAATCCAAGATAGATCATTGTAGATGGGCCTGACATGAACCTATAGCTTCAAATAGATCATTCGTATGCGTCCTGGATTTCGAGAAACAATTAGTCAAAGTTTGACAATTTTTTGGACTTAGGGCATTTGAGGGATGGCGTCGGTAGGGTATGGCTCTGGACGTTTCAGCGATTTGGGAGACACAACAGGAGAATGTCTATCGTAAACCTTCCCACCTGGACATGCTTGTGGTATTAGTTCATGCCCACGATGAACGGAATGAAAGTTAGTCTATCTTGCAACCTTGCATTACATCCATATGACGGTTTTCACACCAACTGAAAAAATGCTACCCTGTGAAAATGGCTTCGAGTATTCCAAATCCGAGATAGGTCATTGTAGATGGGCTTGGAATGAACATATAGCTTCAAACAGATCATTTGTATGCATCCTGGATTCTGAGAAACAGTCTGCCAAAGTTTGACATTTTTTTGGACATAGGGCACTTGAGGGATGACACTAGTAGGGTATGGCTATGGACATTTCAGCAAGTTGGGAGGCACAACAAGAGCATGCCTACTATAAAAATTTTCACGCGGACACTCTCATGGTGGTAGTTTGTGCCCACGATGAAAAGAATGAAAGTTAGCCTATCTTGCAACCTTGCATTGCATGCATCTGACAATTTTTGCACCAACTGAAAAAATGCTACCCTATGAAAAATGGCTCCGAGTATTCAAAATTTAAGATAGGTCATTGTAGATGGGCCTGACATGAACCTATATCTTAAAAATAGATCATTCATATGCATCCTAGATTTTGAGAAATAGTCTGTCAAAGTTTGACAATTTTTTGGACTTAGGGCACTTGAGGGATGGCATCGGTAGGGTATGGCCATGGACGTTTCAGCAAGTTGGGAGGAAAAACAAGAGCATTCCTATCATAAACCTACCCACTCAGACATTCCTTGGTGGTAGTTCATGTCCACAATGAATGGAATGAAAGTTAGCCTATCTGGCAACCAACCTTGCATTGCATGCATTTGAGGGTTTTCACATCAACTAAAAAAATGCTACCCAATGAAAATGGCTTTGAGTCTTCAAAATACAAGATAGGTCATTGTATATGGGCCTGACATGAACCTATAGCATCAAACAGATCATTCATATGCATCCTAGATTCCAAGAAATAGTTTGTTAAAGTTTGAGAATTTTTTAGACTTAGGGAACTAGAGGGATGGTACTGGTAGGGTATGGCTCTCGATGTTTTGATGAGTTGGGAGGCACAACAAGAGCATGTCTACCATAAACCTACCTACTCAAACATGCTCGTGCTATTAGTTTGTGCCTACGACAAACAGAATCAAAGTTAGCCTATCTTGCAACCTTACATTGCATGCATCTGACGGTATTTACACAGTTTTAAAAGAAATTGCAATAACTCCTAAAGTATTGGGTGAAAATTGATGAAACCAAGTGCAAATGAAACTAGATTCACATACTAACATTTCCAACAAGTCTCAGATCTTTATTTTATTTGTACAATCCACACAATGTGAAAGACAAACAATATTGCAAGAAAACACATATAAATAGTCTCCAAATTGATTCCAACTTTATTCAAAAATTCAATACAAAGTTTTTCAACCCTTGGGTCATGCTGAAGATGCCTATTTATGACTACACAAGTGGTTTCCATCATCTGACCCCAAACTTTGACAACTTTGACAACAACTGAGCATTTTTTACAACAGTTGAGCAACTTTTACATTTTTTATCCTAATGACCCCAAACTTTCACAAATGACTCCAAATGATTATTAATGGTCCTAAATGACCTTATTTAGATGAAACAAAACAAAACAAGATAAAAAAAACCAAATTTGACCATTGTGAGCATGAGGGTGCTCCCGCACCACTCACATTGAGAGATTTAAAGGAAATGAATCAAAAGAATCCAGTGATAATTATCATGGATAAAATGTGATCATAATTGTATTTAGTCTCTCTAAATTTTGAGGGAGCCTATTGTATTTTGTCTCTAAGCTCTTTGGTTATGTTCACATCCTCTTCTTCATAAAATTGAAGTAGTAACAAATGTAACTGACACTTGCATTAACAAAGATTGACACTGAAGTTAATAACAGATAGAAATGCATGTATTGAGTGGATACTTTGATTATGCTTTGTGTCTTCATGCATTCATGCACATTCATGTGAATACTTCCTATGTGAAGGAGTTATTTTTTGCTTGAGTGTATTCATATGTCTTATGTATTCATGTGATCGCTTCATGTCTAATATGTTTTCAACATATGTCTTTGTGTGCCTCATGACTAATGTGTCTTCAGTCATGTAAATATACGCAAATACAGTATACATTTTACAAGATTTGGATGCACATCAATGATAAAATTGTCAAACAAATTCAATGTAATGATCATTACTCATACCACTATGCAAAGACTATTATAAAAATTAATAAATTCTATTGGATTATAATTTGATAAATCCACAATATGCTATAATTGGATCACATTTCAATTGTAAATATTTAAGTTTCAAAGTACAAATACATGCACACAATGAACAAATTGGATCAAATATCAACATTTATATGTATCAAAATGCACAATAATTGTGTATATATACAAAAATGGCATATATGCCAAGTTAATAAAAATTTAACAAAAAAGTGGCATATGCCATGTCCAGATTAAATTACAATAAAAATGTAGAATAAATAGATGTATTGGTCCTTTGATGACCACAACTAACACTACATGATCCTATAGTTGTGGTGAATCATCAAAATTGAGCCTCTTTGATATAGGTTGTGGCTCTATAGATGCTTACACAACCACAATTCAAAAGCCAAGTTAGAATCATTTTGTAAAAAATAGTTCACAATTATCAGCATAACTATACATTCAACTATAATGCCTTTGCAATTGAATTGTAAATTACCTCATGTGTTGATTTGAAATCAGCCATCTTTTCTCTCCTTGCCTTGTCAATCTTAGGAGTCCTTTTAAATTGGTACTTTAGAGGATCCATGTTATGGCCAAATCACGAAGGGGCCTATTGCAGGTTAAATACAATTAATACAATGTAATAACATATATAGATCAAAAACACTAAAAATCTATAATATATAGAACAAAAGTGTATCAGAGCCTTAGATGCTTCTCCTATTGACCTAGGAGGGCTCACCATTGATGAAGCAACTATGGCTATTTCCTGTATGAAAAATGATATGATTATAATTTATCTAAAGTTCACATGTACATGTGCATATAATCATCAAATCAAGAAAATAAAGTAGAGATACATACCTCTTCCCTCTCTTGATCCTCTAGCGTATCAGGTGCATTCATCAATTCTACAAAGCCCAATTGTTGTCGTACTTATAAAAGAGACAAAAAATACTAATCAATCTACAAGTTCCAATAAAGACAATTTCAATATTTTCAAACAATTGTGTCGATTAAAAATGTGTTCAATTACCTTTTGACGTTTAGGTGTCCTTGAGGATTTCTTTTGCCCAGGAGGTGTCCTAGACACACATGGGGTAGCCTAAATGAAACAAAATTAACACAAGAGATATCAGTAGATAATATTAAATATAATTTAACAAATCTAAATTTAAATGACTTGCATATTTTTTTAAAAACATAAATAAGAGGTGTGCAAAATATGATACCACATAGCTTTCTAGGCCAAAATCAATGGCCGAAAATATAACATTATCAATTTGGGACATTTGATCCCCTGACGACGCCTATAAAACGTAAAATAAATATACCTTAAAGAGAGTTAGTATATCTTATAAAAAAATATTTTTAATTCAAGTTACTATTCTATTTTAACATGTTACAATTTTTTTACCTCAAGTGTTGAAACTACAGCTGCAACAACAGTGGGAGGAATATGAGATGGTGTATTAATACCTATTGTTGCATCCTGAAATGCATATTGTTTGTATCAATTTAAATCTATCTATAAATTAAAATTTATTATATTTATAATTTTTAAGTGATTGATAAATAAAATGTTATCAATTCAAATCAACACACCTGTGTCTGCGTCTGACCACCAAACACCATATCCATCAAATCATCAGTCAGTGCCACATGCTCTATAGTGCTAGCCTAGCATCTACCCCCACAATATGGACACAAATGGGATGTGGAGCCATCTGCATTGGCCTCGGTATCTATCCTAGAGCATATACTTGAACAACTAGGACACACATGCTAAATGGGCTCCCTAGGGCCAAATGGTTGAACCACTGCACCATTGTCTAGGACAAGAGGGTGTGATAACTATGTGCAATGTTGAATGATGACATTAGTCAATACAATGACCACCTGAAGAGTCTGTACCTCCATAGAATCTTATATGTGTGTACACACACACACACACACACACACATATCTATGTGTGTGTGTGTATGTATACACACACACATATATACATACATATGTGTGTGTGTAAATGTATGTATGTATGAACACACACACACACATGTGTGTGTGTACATATACATATATACATATATGTACACATGCATACATACATATATACACATACACACACACATATACATGCATGTGTATGTATGTATACATACACATACACATATACATATACACATATATGTATGTATGTATGTGCATACACACACACAAATATATGTATATATGTATACATATACATATGTGTGTGTGTATCTACACATACATATATTTATGTATGTATGTATGTGTATGCGTATGTATATATATAATTTATGCACAAATTAAATTTGTAGATAAGGTTTTGAAAGAAATTATAAGATAGATATAATTAATATCTTTTAAAAACAAATTATGATAGTCATTAAAATATTTTAGATGATTTAATACTTTAAGAATAGAACATGAATGCAAATATTAAAGATTTCTCAAGATAACTAAAATTAATAAAGAGGTAGAGACATCATTCTTCTCCCTCATTATTTTTTTTCTAGTAAAATATAACATGTTGAGATGCCTGCCATGGATGGTAGTAATCGTTATATTATGCACAACACCACACACATTCAATAGAATAAGTTGTTGGAATATATTTCTCGAATACCATGTAGTGTATGTTTAGAAGGGCAACCTTGGGAATGGGTTAAGGTAATAATGCACTCTCATCACAACAATGGAAAGGGGAATATTATATGTAATAAAAAATAATCAGCTTTCTTATCAATAGTGACTTCTAAATTGTAGAAAAAAAAATATAATAATGTGTTATGCAATAGGAAAAAATATTCAATTGAAACTGAAAGAAGAGGTATAAAAAATCATTGTAGATTTCATTTGTTTTATTATATTTTGTTTATTCTTCTTTTGATTGTTCAAGTTCTTTGAGTTTTTTCCAAAAGAAATCTATAAAATACATTAACTCATATTCAAGATATAAGGTTGTTTGCTTTGAAATAATTATTACTTATAGTTTTAACACACATTCCATTCACAAAGTAGTCACCTCTTTATATTTATCAGTCATAAAAATATCCATTGATAAAGAGAGAAAAGATAAAACCATTAAGTTATCAATAACACATTAATATGTAGTCTCCAATATAACTTCAAGTCACACATAAGATTTTCACACTCCTCGTTATCATTGTTAAGATTTTCAATGCCACTGTTCAATTTATGTTCCACTAATTTAGACATGCAAAGAAGACAAACCCTCTGAGTCCATTCCTCTTTGAGTATTTTGATTTGAGCTAATTTTTAATTGAACAATTAACATTTTTTATTTTGATTTTATATTCGTCTCTATAAAATACTTTTCTTGAATTCACATATGAAAAAAAAATTCTCTCCATATTGAAAATATTTAAAAATTAACAATGACTCATAGATATACCAGTCTGTATTTTTTTTGGTAATACAGATTGAGTAAAGGCATACTGATATCAAAATCACTATTTATTTACTACAAAAGAAGAAATCTATGTGGATGCAAATGGAAAAATTATGTCGATGCAATAGGTTAATTTTTTTCTTAAAGAAGTTAAAAAGGTAGAATTGTATAGGTTATTTGCATATCCATTTTTCATATATAGATCTCATAATGTATCATGAGTTCATATATAGATCTTATAATTTATGATGAGTTAAAAAACTTTGTATCTTGAGTTAATTTGAAGTAGATGGTATTTGTTTTTTTTATAACTAATTTTATTTTATCTTTAGAGCAACGTATTTTTAATGATTTTTATTTGTTCTTTCCAATGAAAGGAATTAGCTTAGTTTCATATTCTATTAATGCAATACCAGGTGGATGTTGTATCATTCTATCATGCAAATTTATGTCAAGGTGTTAGTTATCCTTCTAGCTTAAAGAATCTTATGATTGCAATAGACATATTGATCAAACTAAGTTCTAAATTTTTTTCTATAATGGAAATATTGATGAATATAGAAAGTCCTAGGTTTAAACAACTTCAAGTGTCTAGAACATTACTATCTATGAAACCCTATTTGACTAGAAGAAGGGTATCCATGTTTGATTTCATGACTCTTCAAGATAGTAATATAGAAGAAGTTGTTGACCCTACTAGAACCTACTTAGTTTAATCACAAGTAATACGTTCGAACGTTAGTACCCAAAAAAAAACATTCATTCATTATAAACTTAAATAGTAGATACCTTCAATCAATCCATACCCATCCACATCTTCTTTAGATATAATGTCAAGTCTTGGTCATTCAACCATCATTTAGTAGTTCCTTTTGCTAAGTAGGTCAATCTCAAGGTAGCAATAACAATAGAAGAGAAAGAAAGATATGAAGAAATGAATAAAGAAAAAATAAAATATAAGAGGTTTATGAAAAGTAGCAAAGAAAAAAGGTTACTAGGACAAAATGAGGAGAAAAGAACAATTGAAAATCTAGATAGATTCTCAAAATAAAAAAATTGTAAGCGATTAATCTAACCAATTGCCAACCCCAGAAATATTCATAGTATTGAATACTCACAAGAATCTATAATGAACCTACAAAGCCATACCTCACATGGGCATATACACTAGCCAAAAGATCTCTAAAAAATATAGAAATTTGCTATCATGATGAGATAAATTAGCCTGGGATGACTTTGATGAGAATAAAAGATTGATTGAATGAAGAAGATTGGTTATATTTTTTATTAAGGATCAAACAAGTTTTGAGGGGACCCGAAACCCCATACAACGAGTTTTGAAAGGACCTGAAACCTTTTGGAACTAGCGGGAATCCAAACCCCTAAATAGAAAGTTGCAAAAAATAAAACAAAGACTAACAACAACCAACCAACAGCCAAGGATCAACAACTAGGCATTAAAGATCTAGCTGAAACACGTACAAGGCCTAATCCATTAAACAACAAATCTCAGAGGAACAATGACAAAGGATTTTACCAGGCTCCCAAAACCTGATACATGGGTTTTACAAGATTCCCATAACTTAAGTTTTTTGAGAAAAGGGACAACCCAGGGTCCCTTAACCATAACTATGGGTTATGAAAAGGGTCCCATAACCTTCACTTCCAAAGACAAATAAAAAATACATGAATTAGCTGGAAGGATGAGTTTTAGAAAGGCTCCCAAAACCTTTAGTTGGTGCTAAAACACAAACCTATCAAACACCAAACAAGGCCTAATCCATTAAACAACAAACCTCAGAGGAACAAAGACAAAGGGTTTTACCAAGATCCCAAAACCTGATACATGGGTTTTACAAGATTCCCATAACCTAAGTTTTTGAGAAAAGGGACAACCAATGGTCCCTTAACCATAACAATGGGTTTTGAAAAGGCCCCCATAACCTTGACTTCCAAAGACAAATAAAAAAGACATGAAAAATTAGCTGGAAGGTTGAGTTTTATAAAGGCTCTCAAAACCTTTAGCTACTACTAAAACACAAACCTATCAAACACAACTCCACCAAGGTCTCCACTTCCATAGGAGAAAAATGACAAAGAAACAGAAGCAAGGTGTAGACAACATCAACGCAGCCATCTGCCAAGACCAGGTCAGCAAAAGCCCCAATGAAGCTCCTTCCAACATCACCCACCAAGCCACTCTCCACCTCAATAGAAGAGCCATCCACCTCAATAGGATCAGCAAAAAGGAGATAAGGAAGGAAGGAAAACCAAACCCTGGGCTATCCCCACCAATAGGATCTCCAATTCAATAGGAGAGAAGAGGGAGAAAACTAGAGTTACGACAGAATAAGCCCAAGAGAGAAATTTGTAACTAGAAAATCACCAGGCCCACAACCTAGAAAGGAAGAAAACCCCACCAGAGATAGAGGAAGCCCCAAAACTACCACGCAAATACCAAACCCTAGCACTGATGCCACTGAAAGCCCCACCCATCTCACAAAAGACCAATTGAACAACCACCTCACCCCCTCTAAGAACAAGAAGGGTCAAAGATCGATGCAGAGGCACCCCGCACCAAGCCAAAATCTTCATGGAAGAGTCAGGGGAGAGAACAACAACCCCACAAACCCTAGAGCAAAAGGCCTTCACCACCAACAGGAAGCAACACCAAGCAGACCCACAAACACTCCAACCACAACATGCCGCAACATAGACAAAGAAAGACCACGAAAGAGGCAAAAGAAATATCTCACATCGTTGTAACTAACAGAGCCAACCAAAGCCCACATAAAACATTAAATAGTCCATACACTCCACAAAGGCCTCAAAAGAAGATTGGACCATAACAAAGCATGCCCAAAACAAACTAGAAGACAACAAAAAATGGTAACCCCGCAAAATGCAACACCCGCAAACACAAAAGCTTCCAAATCATCCTTTGAATAATCTAGATCTCCCTCATCTTTAGAATCCCCCACTCTAGGTGAAGGCCTACCTATAGTCCCACTCCCACTCATCTTACTATTCAACAATAGTTATTTCAATAAGAAGATTGGTTATGTTGAAGAAACTCCTGCTTGTATTAATGTTAAAATAAATCTTCATATGATCCAGGAGAATCCAAAAAAACTCAAAAATTTCCAGTCTCAGAGTTTGATAGAAGTGTTGGTTGATTCGATCTTGACGAAGCTTGAATCGCGTCAAAAGGAGGCCATATGGAAAATTTATACTCAATCAAATTTTGGTGGGACCAGGGATTCTAGATGAAGACCCTAAGCCAAAAAAAATGATCATTTCCAAAATCAGACAGAAACGACACCAAGTTGAAGAGCTTATCGAGATGCTTTGTGTCAACGGAGTCCATATGCGAGATATGCCCAATCAAAGTTACCAAAAAGACAAGTTGACTAGGTCGTACAAATGTTGGTGTCAACATGATGTGGTAGGCTCAGAAGGTGATACATGGTACATGATGACATCAAGGTGATGTGGTAGTACAACTAGCAGGCACAGTGATGACATGATGACATCAAGGTGATGTGGTAGTACAACTGGCAGGCATAGTGACATGACATGCACCGTTGACTTGAACTAATACGTAGCTGACACGTATCAACAAAGAGAGAATGAAATAGTGTCATGTGGCCAAATGGTTGGGTGTCAGGTGGCACTATTGGCGGTTTCCTCGGGATTGATTTTGTTTATATTTTCTATTTCATAAGAGGTTGGGGGCTCCTACATCCTACTTTCAATCTCCACCGCAAGACCAAACAATATCTTTGGGACTATAAATAGGTTGATAACTATTTGAACACCAATAGCACCACCTTGAGACCAAATGGGAAGGCCGGCAGTTGGATCCATTGACCTCCCCCTTCCCGACATGTGTTCCCAACCGCTACAACAACAATTTCTTCTGTATAACAAGAGGGCAAAAATTAATATAAAGAATGTCATTTCGTAGATATCCTAAAACAAAGGGTCCCGAGCCCCTAAAATAATTTTAAAAGATTTTTATTTGTTTTAAGGGCTTAATATAGGAAATTGGGGAGATAATATGGTTAACCCCAATTTGAAATATTAAAATGTATATAAGGGGACATTTTGCCCTTTGAAAAAATTCTCAAGGAATTTTGAGAAGAGAATTGAGAAAATTTGGAACAATTGGGAATTAGATTAATTCTCTTATTATTCTAGCAGATGAGGTATTTCTCATAGAGGTCAATTTGTTCGTTCTTTGAGATTGAAGAGAAACAGAGAGGCAAGTTGAAGGTGTCTCATACATGTGTGCAGATTGAAGATTTGTAAATGGATTATTGTGATTCTCTATATATTATTATGTTGGTTTATGAATATGCAAATTAGAGATTCTTTATAAAAACCTAGATCGAAAAGAGCATTCGATATGCCACAATCTTTTCATAAAGTGGCAAAGGATTAATTTGCAACTTGAAGACCAAGTTGTGATGTAACAAAGCCTTGTTGAGCTTCACATGTTAATGGAGCGACATCACAGTTGAGCAAGCCCAGAGACATAACCCAAACATTGGGTGAACTTTGTTAACAAATTGATTTATGTCTCTTTCCGCTTACTCTTATCATCTCCTTCATGAGTTGTTAATTAATATGTCATTAAGTTGATAAATAATTAAGTGAATCTAATTCTATAATTTCAACAGTTGAAGAACATAACCACGCAATTATGTTTTGCAATCGAGAAAATTTGCCATTATCATTAAGTGCAAGTTATTTGTAAACCTTTAATTACATATCAAGTTGGTATCATAGCAGTTTAATGGGAAATTGCAAGTCGTGGATGTTAACCAAGTTGAAGTTAAAGCGAGGAGAAGGTGCGCTTGAGGAGATTAATCTAGAAATCTGATTGAGAAGCTTTACTTGAAGAAGAGAGATGTCATCACACAAGGAAGAGCAGAATCCCTTTGGGTCCAAAGAAGAGTTTCGTGAAGATTTCATGGTGATGAAGACCATGATAGACAAAATATATCGGGAATTGAAGAAATATGGAAAAGGATGCTTGTTGAAGAAAGTTGAAGATGAAGACTCGGAAATGACTCCTCATTCTTCTCACTCTCCTCATTCTCTTGGTGATTTTGAGAAACAATCTCAAAGTGTTGGATTGGGATTGTTAACCAAGATGGGATATGAGGAAAAGAGCCTTGGAATTCATGGCCAAGGTATAATTGAACCTTTAAAGGTGAAAGTAAGACCTCACTATGCAAGATTGGGGTATGGTGAAAGGGAATGCTCCAAGGCAATGGAAGTAAGGAATTCTCCAAAGGATGAACCATTACAAGAACAACCTATGAGAAGCAATGGCACATCACTTTTGGGCAGTGGTAAAGCATGCAAGATGTCTAAGAGAAGAATAAAGACAAATTATCCTCACCATGTCTACACTAAGGACAACCATCAAAGGTATAATAAGCCTAATTATTCCAATGTTTCTTTTCATTATAAGAAGATTGAAAGTGAAAAAATTTTATGGTATAGGAAACTGTGCACATTTAGTGGGTTGAATAACCATATTGTTGCTAAGTTTTGGAAAAGAATGCCTTTGTACAAGAAAGTTATGTTGACCAGGAAAGGGATACAACATGAATACCCATCTCCAAGTCAGAAGAAAGAGAAAGGCAAGAAAGGTTAGATGTTGAAAAACCTTTGCACTTATTGCAACAAAGGTGGACATTGGGAAGCTAAGTGTTGGAGACTCCATCTAGAGCTTCGTCTGAAGAAGGACAAGAAGATTGAAGTTGATTCTTCACTGCTAAACACAAGGTAATTAAAGAGGCTTGTGTGTGTGATCAAAACCTCTTCGCTCATGTCTACAAAGGTGGAAAAAATAGGTGATCTGAAGCATGGAAATGAAGTAGTTGTGTGTAAGCCTAACTATCATGTGTTTCAAGGAACATCATCACCACTACATGAGAATTTGTCATGGGAACCTATTAAGAGGTTTAAGAATCTTGATAGGTCATTTTCATTAATATCCTTGTATATTTTAAAGATGATAATGTGTTTACATGGTTAGTAGCTAGAGAAATAAATACAGAAGGATGTGGTAAAATGCAAATGGGTAGAAATATGATTTCAGTTGTCATAATTATTGTTGTGTAGCTTTTTGAGATGAATCAAGTTCACAAAACAGCATGGGCAGATACTGGACAAGTGGGGAGGTGTCTGATTAAGAACCTTTTGGAGGTCTAAAAGCCTCTCAATGGGGAGGATTGATCTAGGAGGATCAAAAAAACCTCAAAAAAACCTCAAAAAATCACACTCTCATAATCCAATGGAACCAACATCATTGCGTAGTGCTCGTCGATATGATCTTGACATAGCTTGAATCACATAAAAAGGGGGCCATATGCAGACGTTATGCTCGATCAAAGTTTGGTGGAGCCAGGGATTCTAGATGAAGACCCTAAGACAAAAAAAAAAATGGATCATCTCCAAATTAGACATAAACAACACCAAGTCAAAGAGCTTGTCGAAACAATTATGATGCCTCTTGAATCGCGTCAAACAGAGTCCATATGAGTGAGATATGGCCAGTCAAAGTTACCAGAAAGACAGGTTGACTAGGCCGTATAGATGTTGATGTCAGCATGGTGTGGCAGGCTCAGGAGACAACATGCAGTAGATGATTATGTCAAGATGATGTGGCAGTACAACTGGAAGGTACAATTAGTAGGCACAATTACCTAGCATGCATCGTTGACTCGAACCTGTAGACACCTAAAATTGTCCTAGCCTAATTAAATAAATATTTTATTTATTTAAGTAATTTATCCTAAGCCTTCTATTAATTTAATATATTTTATTTATTTAATTAACTCATTAATCCTCTTCTAGCCTTTCCTTATTTAAATAAATATTTTTTATTTATTTAAATTATCCTATCCCCAAAATTAAATAAATATTTTATTTATTTATTTGGCCCCACTTATTTTATTAATTAAATAGATCTTTATTTATTTAATTAATTCATTAGCTTTTTCCCTCCATGACACTTGTCATCCATCTCTTAATTTACCTTTAACCACCTCTCTAATATTTTCTTATTTTCTATACCCACCCTCTAATCTTAGCCAACCATTTATCCCTCCATTTATAAGGTGTTCTCTATATAAGAGGATCCTTGTCAATCCCCTAACTAGCTAATCAATTTTCATGCGACTTATTATAGTGATCAATCACTCAAGTGACTACACAACCACAATTCGTTCTTTGTTGAGCTCTTATCCACAATAAAAAATATGAGAGCAACCATATCAAGCAAGATCAATGGACATAGGAAACAATGAATATCAAACCCTACTAAGCATGTGAATGGTATAATCTTTCGTATTTTATTTTTTTTACATGTTTTAGGTTCTTCATTGGTGTATGGTGATTTTTTATTGTAGAACTAGGGTTTTTATGTGGTTGAATCTTGGTTGGTTTTACAAATAGTTTAGTCTTCCAAATTCCATCACGCACATTTCGGCACGCCTAGTGGGACCTTAGTCCCTTGTTTCTAACATCATTTTTCATTTTAAGTCTTTTTGTCAAGTTGCAAATCGAACCAGTGATGATTCTAGGCTAGAATAGCATTTGGACATCATTCTATCGCATTTGCATTTTGTTGATTTTTCTTGTTTGCAAGTTCACCAGAATTGCGTATCTAATTTGTCAGTGTGTTTGTGTTTACTGTCGGCGTATGTGCATTTTTTATCGATGCATATAAGTATCCTTTTAGCGCATATATGTATCCTTTCAGTGTGTTTGTGTTTTCAGATTAGTCAACTTTTCTATCAATTATTTTCTCGTTTATGTTTTGTTCTATCACATTTGTGTCTCTCAAAATCATGTATATGTTGTATTCGGCCCTGTATGTGATATTTAATGTCACGTGTGTGATATATTCTATGGCATATGTATTTTCTGTATTTTTGTAGATTACAAGTTTCTAACAGGTTTCAGTCTGGGTCTTCCTACGTATGTGTTAGGTATAACAACGTCTATGTTTTTTGAATTGGTTTTTGTCTTTTGATTAGGTTTAGATTTCATATTTGGGTTTTCTTTTTGTCCTAACCTTTGTGGCCTAATGAAGTGGTGCAGTTGTCTCTATCATTTTGTCCAAGGCCCCTTTTCACATTTCATTTTGGGATTTTTAAAATTAACCTAACAAGTTTGCTTGCAGGTTGGGGTAATCATTGAAACTACTAATCATTAGCTTTCAAGGGTAATTTAGATGTGTGTTTTTCATTTTTTAGTGTAATTAAGCTCACATTGTTTTCATTTATCATTTTCTTTGTTTGTTGAAGGGTAAATGAGCTTTGCTTGAAGTGTCTTGTTCTTTTGGCACACTTTGTGTATAGATTATAACCCTAAGGTGATAAAAAAAAGTATCCTCTCCCCTTGTATTCCATTGGATATTGGGTGTAAGAGAAATTATTATTGTCTTTTAGAGGGCCTACTTCTCGTCTTGTGAGAGGGAACGACTCAAGCAGTACTTTGTTTCACTTCTCTATATAAATAATTGTGGTTTTTTATGAGTGTCACTTATCACCTAGTGTGGATGTGTTATACCAATAGATAACTCTAGTATCCTTATGATGCATAAAACTCAAAAGGGCTAGGAGGCCTTTTAATTGAATGAATCATTGCATGTATGACCACCAGTATACCCTGAAACATTACTAGACACCTTATATTAGTGGCCCACCCTTTTTTTGTTTAAACATCATGATAGCTTCATTGCAAGGAGATAGCTGGTTTTCCCCCCCCAAGATACTCACCAGAAGTCTCTCGTGAGATGAGACGAAAATCCTTGACTTAGTATAAGCTACTTGTAGCTTTCTGGAGAAAGGGTGATTGAGACATCCTTCCAATCCTAGAGGCCCCTACCTGTCCTCTCATGCAAATACAAAATAGTGTACACACCCATTAAGGTGTCCCTACATTTGATTCGATGGAGATTCCAAGTTGTGAGTTGAGGTTACTACCATGAGACCTTGACCTTGGACTAAGAAGTGTTTGAAGTATTTTTTATTGTGTTTAGACCCATGGAAATTGGGGTTTTTTGGTGTTTTTATTGTGTTTAGACTCGTGGAAATTGGGGTGTTTCGACCTATTGAACATACACATTTACGCTCAAATTTTGACAAAAACACCTTCAGACATTGTGTCTTCTTGATTGTTGTGTTTTCTTGCCATAAAAACATCAACATTCAAATATGGTCAGTTATCAACAATTGCAAAATTTTGGATAGAAATAAGATATTTTCCAGAAATGCATTTGTGTTCACTTCCAGCATGTATACGATCTCTCTAACCACATTTGTGCTCATTTCCAGCACATATCTAACATATCTTGTCACTTTCTAGTGCGTATTTGGACAAACTAAGAAAACATTATCAATAGTGAAATCACGTCTGTGCATTATCTTGTTGCGTATGTGTCACTTTTTGGCATGTATTTGGACAAACTAAGAAAACGTTATCAATAGTGAAATCACATATGTGCATTATCTTGCCACGTCTGTGTCACTTTCTGGCACATATTTGGACAAACTGAGGAAAGATTATCAACAATGAAATCATGTTTGTGCATTATCTTGTCACATCTATGTCAATTCATGGCACATATCTACAACTTGTTATAGCGCATCTGAGCAAAATTGAGAATTACATTGCAATAGTGAAACTACATATCTGGACTCTGAAATTGTGTATAGGAGGGATTTTGACGCATCTATGAATTCATACTACATCTGTGTTTTTAAGTTCATAAGATTTTCTAAGGTTGATTCCATAGGATTTCATTTAGTCAACAATCATCTTTTTATAACTTTTCCATACATTTTCAAACATTTTTCAGACATCATTTGCAATCCCCCAGACAAACTTTTCAACTAGAGTCAAAAGGTTGTTTGGTAATCCTCATCTTCCCTTGCAAACATTACATTACATCTCTAGGTGGTTCTCGCATAAGATTTATTAGCTTGGGTACCATTTGGGCATCTCTAGTTAAGGTCAACTTAACTCATCAAGAGTCTATCATCGCCTAGGAAGCCACACCTTGCTTTAGATCATCACGTTTATCTTGGAACAACATTTTGGGATATTGCAAGACAACCCTAGATCACAGGGGCTTCACTAGCTAGGCAATATTATATCACGTGCATTCATATTGGGGGGTTTAATATCCCAAAAGATATGCTCACTATATTGCCTATCTGGTGAAAATAGGGGGTATTTTAATTTGGGCTATGAAAAAATGCAATATCTGGTGAAAATAGGGGGAGTTTTAATTTGGGATATGTATTGAGAGGGGGTGACAAAAAAAGGGTTTTAGGGCAATATTTTTTAAAAATAGGGGGATTCTTTAGTATGCCATGAATGCATGTGATATAACCCAAATTCACTAAGTGAAGCCCCCGTTCCCTAGATTTATTTTCCATTTTATAACCCTCTTGGTCTTTCATAGTCTTCACATTTCTTCCATCTTCCATTTTAACCAAGGTTAGTGCATGGTGGAAACCTAATAAAAAAGGATTAGAAGATAAGACAAAGAAGCTCAAAGATCTCACAACATGGAAACATATGAGTTTGATGGAGATGAATTTTACAACACACAGCCCTTTGAAAATCGTAGTAATCCACCAAAAGTTGACAATGAGTCCATTCCTACAACAGACATTCAAGATGCTATATCCAATGCACAATTTAATAGATTGGTTGAAGAAATCATGAGAAGAGACCATCAATACTTCTTACAATTATTTATGCAAAGTTGTGCAAGATTACCCCATGAATTTGATGTGACATATATTTTGGAAGAGGATCCTAATCAAGCTAATACTAGTGGTAATGATGGTGGTAATAGACATGAGTGTACCATTCCTAAGTCACCTTCATCCTTGTTTCAAAGATCCAAAGTGACTGATACTCATGCTTATACCAATGATTCTATAATTGCTCATGAACAACCTCATGCTCGTCCTCTCCAAGGGTGAAGGAATACCAATGCATATGCTCAACAATAAGAGAGTAACCAAGATCATGTCAATACCTATGCAAGAAGATCACATGTCAGATTTGGTGGAAATACTCAAGATAAATCTTACGAAACAAATTATGCCCATGGCCATGACACATACGATCGTCCTAGGCCTTGTGCTCCTCATCACAATACCATATTATGTGTCCGTTACAAAAACTTTGTGCCTCCCCCATATGAACATATATATGATCAATATCACCTTTACATGCATTACATTCCTCCTCATCCCGATGGCTTAAGTATGGGAATAACTCCAAGAGACAAAGAAACACCTAGCAGTTATTTGCAACAACAAATTAAGGAATTGCAACAACAAATATTGAGTATGCAAACACCAATGAAAGACTACACAATTAATGACATATGTCCTTATCTGTATGATAGAATCATATTGATACCTCCTTTTCCTCCTCATTTTGTGACACCAAAGTTTAACAAGTATAGGGGAAAAGAAGATCCCAAGGCACACATTGGAGAATTTTTCACAGCTTGCATAGAGGTAGCAAAAGAAGATTCCTATCCAATGAGATTATTTCCATAAAGTTTAGGTGGACAAGCCATGGAATGGTTTTCACACTTTCTGCCTAGGATCAAGTCATGGAGTGAATTGACAGAAGCCTTTATACAAAATTTCTCATACAAAATTGAAATTTGAAACCAAAGTATCAATGACCACTTTATGTAACACAAAGCAGAAAATGGAGAGTTTTTTGTGTCATTCTTACAAGGATGGAGAAGTTTGGCTAGTTGTTGCCCTTGTCAAATTCCACAAAAAAAATGGTTGAAATCTTTACCAAAAATATGAACAAAGAAATTGGATATGAACTTTGAATGGCATGTTTTCCTACTTACAAGGAAGTTATTGAAAATAGTCTATCAGTTGAGAAGATCCTCATTGAGAAAGGCACTATCAAAATATTTCAAGAGAACAAAGATGATCATAATGGGAAAGACAAACCCTAATTTTGGAACAAGAACAAGAATATCGTTAATGATGGGGTTGTGGATGCTAATGTGGTAAAATCAAAGATAAATTTCCTTAGTGCTAGTTCATCCAACAATCAAGGGTATACACAAAGAGCACCAAGACCTCCAAAGAAGTACACACCTTTGGAAGAACCAATTGAAACTGCATTGAAGGAGTTGGTTTCCAATAAACTCATCACATTGCCAAATAATCAACCATTTGAACCAAGGGTAAATCCTACATGGTGGAATGATGATGAATTTTGCGAATATCACAAGAGCAAGGTCCATAAGACTAGCAATTGTTACAAACTGCAGAATCTCATTCAAGATCTTATAGATAATGGCACAATAGAAGTTGATGGTCACACTTCCAATGAAGAGCATGCAATGTTCAAGGAACTGTTTCCAAAACATGATAAGGGAGAGGCCCTAAGACAGAAAATAATGCAAATTATACTACCATGTGCTATGATTACACTGTCAACCATATTTCAGAATTGCACAACCATGTGTCTACCATAACCATTAAAGGAAAATCCCCCAAATGCAATGTCACTACTTGAAGGGGTAAAGTTACTTTACAAGGTGTTGCACCCAAAATCAATTCATCATCTTCTAACAACCAATATGACCTTGTATACCAAATAGAAAAGACACTCGCTCTTATTTCAATCCTTGAGATTTTGCGCATTTCACCCTCATACAAAGCTATTTTGGACAAAAACTTGAAAGAGACATATGTTCCTACGAATCTGAACGTGGACCAGTTTCAAGTCATGGTGGAACATATTTCTACCCCTCATTGCATTACATTCACAGAAGCAAATGATGCATATCCACAACAACCATACAATGCACCACTTCACAATGAAGCCTTCCTCCATAAACACTGCATAAAACGAGTCTCAATAGATGGAGGAGCTCATGCCTCAATTTTTGTACATTGAAAGCTATCATACAATTGGGATACTCTGAAAACATTGTGGATTCTAGGAAGAAGATCATCATAAATGCATATGATGATGAAGAACGCTCCTCTAAAGGAACAGTCGCTTAACCTCTAAGAGTTGGGCTAGTAACAAAGGATGTGGTTTATCAAGTCCTTGATCTTGATCTCACATACAATATAATTTTGGGACGACCATAGATATATGCAATGAGAGAGATGCCTTCGACTTATCACTAATGCATCCATTTCCCACACAATGGAATTGAAGTAACTATCAAAAGTGATCCAAATATATATATAGCAACAACCTTTGGCCAAGACCTAAAAAAATAGTCTCAATCAATAGAGAGGCTACTCCATCTTTGGTATAAATTTATCCAACATCTTTGGAAGCTTCCACCTCAAAACAAGAAGAGCTTAAAGAGAAATTCAAGGCCAAAGGTATGGGAGAATACAACCTCAATCAAACCATGTATCTAAGGAAATTAATGGACTCCTAAGAATTATGGTAGACCACATCCTTCAAAGAAGATATCAACAATCATCATAAAATGGGATCCCACTACCTTCAAGAAATGGGGTGAAATGGAAGAAGAAGACATCTATAAGATGCTTTACAAGGAACCAGAAGAACAACCTATTCAAGACTACATCACAATACCAATTGAAAACTATGGAAAAGGCTTCAAGTTTTTACAAAAGATGGGATATGATAGAAAAGGTCCTCTTAGCCTACAAAAGAAAGGTATTGTGGAACCATTGCAACCTAAATTAGTCCCAAAGAAACAATGGACAAAAGGAATTGGTTTTTCACCATTGAGATTACATGGTCTTGATTCCCAAATAACATTGAAAATAACTTATCTCGCTTTCACTGATGACCAACAACAAGAAAGACACTATTCTACATATTAAAATGAATGGGAAGAGGGTTCTAATAAATCATCCAGTGATTATGACCTTGCAGAAACTTTCAAAGAACCTGGTGAACCCACTAACAAAGAAAAATTTAGAGAACTATTCAAAGTTGGTCAAGCAACATCATCTAGTTTTCCCAAGCTAAGAAAGATAGTGGTGAAGTGTGGATAAATACTTCTTGTGTTCTTGAACCCTCTATGTCTTGAGGCTCTAGGCAAAAACCACGAAAAGTGAGAACTCTCATTGCTGAGTGTCCTTTTAGTGATGTCAATTTAGATTCTTTCATGATTGATACTATTGGGGAGAGTACTAGTGATGACCCTAATGAATTCATTGACATAACAAAAGATTCTTGTGTCTTTACCCTTACACCTGCCAATTTTGAACATACCAATGGCCTTCCCCTCATTCACCCTCAACTCATTGATTAGGACCAACAACAACCTCCACAACTTGATACATTCCAAAACGATGAGGCCTTCATTGATTACCTTGGTATAAGAGACAATCTCCCACTTGGAAACCATAAAGTAAGATACACCATTTAACTCAATAGCATGGCATACTTTGGAGAGGTTTCAAAACATTCCATTCGCAAAAATATCAAAATAAAAACAAATAATGGGTCTTTTAGTGAAAGTCACACTGTGGCGCTTTTTGGCCCCAAAAAAACTAAAAAGAAAGGATGCATCGAATGGTGAAAACCTCTCTGAGGTGCCAAAGGATGGAAGGTTTGACACTCTCCCCATGCCATCATATCAAGAAAGTTCATCCATGTTGATTGAAAAAATCATCAAAATAAACATTGGGACATAAGAGGTACCACACAACATCTTTCTTGCACAATCATTGACGGAAACTGAGCGGCCAAAGTTCACAAAGAGACAAATAAATTTTGCATGGTCATACATAGATATGCCTAGAATTGATACTGATTTGGTTATGCATCACTTGACAGTTACTCTAGGTGCCAAACCAGTCAAATAGAAATTTTGTAAGATGCATCCACAAGTGGTATTACTAGTGAAGGTTGAGCTTGAAAAGTTGTTGGATGTTGCTTTCATTAGGCCTGTTGACTATCCCGAATGGATTTCCAATCTTGTACCTGTCAGAAAACCATACGGAAACATAAGAATATGCATCTATTTTAGAGACATCAATAAGGCTTGTCCCAAGGATGACTTCCCTTTACCAAATATTGATTTGATCATTAATCTCACAAAAGGCCATGGATATAATCAAATTAATATAGAATCTGAAGATCAAGACAAGATACTATTCACATGTTTGTGGGGTGCCTTTTATTTGAACATCATGCCCTTTGAATTAAAGAATGTAGATGCCACATATCAAAGAGCCATGACAAAAATATTTCACGACCTCATGCAGGTTACTATGGAAGACTATCTAGATGATCTTTTGGGAAAATCAGTTACAAGATAAGAACATTTGGATGTCCTACCAGTGGTCTTTGATCGTTTGGAAAAGTATAAAGTCAGATTAAATCCTAAGAAGTGTGTCTTTAGAGTAAACTCCAGGAAACTCCAAGGATACATTGTCTCACAATGAGGTATTGAAGTAGATCTAGCAAATTTCAGAACAATTTTAGAGATGCCTCATCTTAAGAACATCAGTCAACTTAGATCATTGCAAGAAAAGCTCCAGTCAATCTACAGATTCATAGCATGGCTCGCAAATAAGCATCATCTGTTTCAACATTTACTTCACAAGAACATCAAGTTTAAGTGGGATGACAAATGCCAACAATCTTTTCAACTTGTCAAGGACTATCTCTTGAATCCACCAATACTTATGCCACCAATCCAAGAAAAACCATTGTTACTCTACATATCAACAACAATGACAGCACTAGGGGCACTCTTGGCACAATAGGACCATGAAGGAAAAGAATGAGCCATCTACTACATCAGTCACACATTGGTTGGATATGAGATTAATTATAGTCGAATTGAGCATGCATGTCTTGCCATAATTTTTGCTTCGCAGAAGTTGCGTCATTACATGCTAACTCACAAGACAAAGCTCGTAGCAAGAATTGATCCATTAAAGTATCTACTCAATAAGGAAACTCTCACATGCAGGTTGGCCAAGTGGGTCATGATGTTAAGTGAATTCGAAATTATGTGGACGGAAAATCTATTAAAGGACAGGTCATTGCAGACCAACTTGCAGATGCACCAATGATCGACGATTCTCTTATTGTATTAGAATTTACAGATGAATCTATCCTCATAGTGATAAAATCAAGATTATGGCAATTATACTTTAATAGTTCATGTTGGCACCCTCAAAATTTCTCAAATTTTGGGAGCCCCAATCGAATAAATCAAAAAATTATGCTTGGGTAAAAAATGTATCCCCTTGTCTAGCATGTTCTTTTTCATAAGTGACCTTTTCTCTTGGTTTCTCATTGCTCATGTAATGAATTTATGGGTTCCTCTTCATTCAAAAACTGACCCCCTTGTGATATCCTAAAAGAACTATTACTAGTCAGTTTGTTTCATTTTGTGACCTAGTCTCATTCCAACAAGTTTAAAAATGTACAACATCACAATTCTTGTCTTGCAATCAAAATTGTACTTTATATGTTTCACCTGTTTTCCCGCAGTGCTTTTTCCCTTCCTTAGCATTGTTGTGTGAGTATGTGAGGAATGGGAATGGAAAATGTGGTGATCTCGTAATCCCACAAAGTACTCCCATGTTCTCAAGAATACTTTTTGCGTAGCCAGGGAAGGAGATAAAGGGAGCAACTAGAGGAAGATGTGGCCCCGTGCTATCACGATAGTGGTGTAAGGTGAGTTGAATACTTCATAGGTTGATGAAGCTAGTAGAGATGAAGTTCGAGGTGGTCCCCACTAAGAAATGTGACATTTGTGGAGGTTGCAAATAGGGTTAGTTTCGAATGACTTGTTCTGCCTAAGGAATTTTAACAAATTAACAGATGCCTTGAAGTGCCAATGTGGATCATTTGGGGGTGTATATGGTCAATTTCTAAGGGATAATTGACAGGTTTATCTCAGAGCTCGAAGTAGGTTCCCATTAAAAGGGTCCTGATAATCAAGGCAAGCCCAAATTATTAGCCACGTCGTCAAAACTTGCAAGAATGCTTCAAAAACTTGTGCGAGCGATATGATAGTCGTTGAGTCATGAACAGATGTCAGAAAAACTAGGATCATTACGAATAGTTCACACATCTCTCCTGATACAGAAAATCTGAAAGGACCTATTCGCATAGATCAATGTTGTATCATGGATCGGATCTTGACAACTAGCCTTCACCACTCAAGTGCTTCAGACAATGTGTTCGACCAAAATATCATGACAATGTTATATATTCAGAACCAAAATTACCAAATTGTGCTCAAGAGAAAGCAAGATGAAGTCTACGGATGATACAACCATGTCTCAACGCAAAAGAACATACATGAGATGGACCGTGTTGTAGACAATATGCAAAAATCCTAAAGAAATATTTACCAAGAGCTTGTTGTGTAGCCAAAGGGGTATCGAAAATGCAAATGGTTGCCAGAGAGGAACAAGAAGCTCAAAGTGAACTTGTAAGACTTATTTGTAGCTTGCAAATAATCATGATCCTCCTGGCAACCAAATTTTCCCTTTGGAAGCAAAGACCTGTAGAGACAATGATGGATGAAGACACAAGAGATGCAATTTTGAAGCCCAATGATTCTGCTCATTGGAAATTCTCAAAGGTCTCCCTTACCAAGATGAGTAACGGGAATTAATCATTTTGGTTTTCTCTGCATCTATAACCACCCATGGTCATTGGTGACTTAGCTCACAGGATGGTTAGCTCCCGTGTAACCACTATGATATGGGCATGAAGGTGTTTATGCATAACCATCCAGACGTTTATACTTCAGGACAAAGTAGAAGCAACGGGATCCATTAGGTCACATTTTTGTAAATGGGTTAAGTAGGTAAAATAAGTTGGACACATGTAAATAGTCTAAAGCTAGAAGCATGACGTATTGTTATAAAAGGAATATTGAGGCTGTAAAAAAGGGGTCTAAAATTTTGTATTTTGGGTGGGTAGAAGCAAGCCTTTGTTAATCTAGGGTTTTATGTGGTCTCATAAAGAAGAAGGATTATCTTTCCATATTGTTCAATTGGTACAGAATGCAATGTTTCAATGGTTTCATATACTATCTCCATTTGTATTTTCTGAATTTATATGAATAGAAACATTAAGGATACGTCGGTTTGTTCTGGTATTTCCTTACCACTATTTAATTGTGCTTATGGGTTTCCTTCAAGGAAGAAGTCAAATTTTGTTTGCAAGTTGCAGTAAATTTAGGAAACATTGAATGGATTAACAAGAATAGTTGATGCAATTAACTAATGGAATTGTGTCAATGTTAAGAATTACACTCTGAAAATTCCCTAATTCGAGTTATTTTGCAATGTGGGTTTGTCCTTTTAATTTGTGGGTGTGACTCTGTTTCTTTAGATATGCACTGGACTGCAAAAGTTGTTTGTGAATTTATTTCAAAAGAATCCCTTATTAATCATATCTCTCCTATCTTCTTTTCCTCAAGCATTTCTTAAAGGGTAGGTTTCATTGTGTGCACTCGGTATTCCCTTGTACCCTTGAAGTAGCACATGTATTATTTTATCAGTTCCGAATTGTAGATTGTGAAGGATTAGAGGTATATACAAGGTAATTGCAGATAATCTTCTCATAGCTGAGAAACATCTACCAATCATGAACCTATATGATTGTGATGAATGTGAAGGCATATTGGGCATACAGGTCCTAAGTAGGAATACCCTCCTGAGTTAGGTAGAGCTCAAAGTGAAGAAGGATCTCTAAGGCCTTGTGTTGTGTTTTCCTATCTTCAACCTATTGATAGTTCAATTTAAATGTTGTGAGTTTAATTCCCTATCCTATAGCATCAAAATTCCCTATCCTGTAGCATCAAAATTCCCTTAGGGTTGGAGGTAGCAGGAAAAATAATCACCAGTCCATATACACAATGGAGAAGGAGTAGGTATACTCTTCATCACACCTAAAGGGGATTCTATTCCTAAATCATATCAGTTATACTTCCCTTGCACAAACAACATTGCAGAGTATGAGGCTTTGACAACAGGCCTATAGATTGTAGTTCAATGGAAGATCCAAGAACTTCATGTTTTTGGGGACTCTCAACTTGTGACTCATCAAATAAATGATGATTATCAGACAAAAGATGACAAACTAATGCCTTACAATAAAATGGTGGACAACTTCAAGAAGTACTTCATAGAGACTATAGTCTTTGAGAAAATACCAAGCGAGAACAATCAAGTTGCAAATGTTATGGCTACTATTGCTTCCTTGATCGACATGCCACAAAATGAGACTCACTGTGAGTTATTAGTGGATAATCTTTTGTTCCCTGCATATGATATCACTCCATCTAAATTGATATGTGTTGTTAGTCCCGATTCTCCTTGGTACGATGAAATTTTCACTGACCTCCATGATAACACCCTTCCACCTAACCTTTCCAATAGCCAACATCGTACCTTCATTCACCAAACCTCCCGCTATGTTATCATAGCTAACACTCTCTACCGATGAGGTCTCAATGGTACTCTTCTTAGATTTTTACAAAGTGAGGAAGCTCAAATCGCATTGCGTGAAGTCCACGAAGGTATATGTGGGGCTCACTCTAGTGGCCCAATTTTAGCTAAGAAACTTATGAGGATTGGTTATTACTAGCTTACAATGGAGAAATACTCAATACCAATTTGTCAATAAATGCAAGTAGTGTCAAATTTATGGAGACCTCATTAATGCACCAGCACAGGAACTTCAACCAATCGCTACTCCATCGCCCTTTTGTCTATGGGGACTCGATCTTGTGGGAAAGATTCACCCTCCATCCTCCAACAACCATAAATTCATTATCATAGCCACTAAGTATTTCACAAAGTGGATTGAGGTCATCCCTCTCACCCAAGTCACCGGTAAGTAGATTGGAACTTTCATCCATAATTGCATCATTTGTCGATACGGTGTTCCCATCTTCATGGTCACAAACAATGGATGTCCCTTAAAAAATTAGGATGTTCGTGAGCTTTGTGATCTATTCCACATTCACCATCACTTTTCCACTCCATATTACCCCCAAGGTAATAGTCAAGTTGAGGCATCTAACAAAACTATTCTCAGAATCCTTAAAAAGACAGTAAATGACACTGGTCGCAACTGACACATCTAACTTAATCCTGCACTATGGGCCTATCACACAAGTGTCCACACACCTACTAGAGTTACTCCCTATTCACTTATCTATGGTTTTGAAGCCATCTTGTCCATTGAGGTTGATTTACCATCTTTATGGGTCTCCTTACGTGATCTTATCAGTGACGAAGACTACAGGGTCTCCCGCTAGCAAGATTTGGAATTGTTAGATGAATGTCGACAAAATGCATTCAATTGCCTGAAATCATATCAATAGTGTATGAGTCGCAGTTATAATCACAGAGTGAAACCTCGCACATTTGAGGTAGGTGACTTGGTCCTAAGAGAAAACCCCAAAAATCAATAGGACAGAGATAAAAGGGGCAAGTTTGAAACAAATTGGCTTGGGCCTTATGTTATCACAACAGTCTATGGATCAAGTACATATTAGTTATCAACATTGGAAGGAGAACCATTGGATGATCATATCAGCTGTATGCACCTTCACAGGTATTATACATAGCTTTTCAAAGAATCCTAATAAAAAATAAATTAAATATTAAAAAAATGTCAAAAGTACAAAAAATAAAAAATAAATAAAATCGTCACTTTGGTGAGAACCTTGTAAATAGGCACCTTATGACACAAAAAAAATTGAAATTTTGAAAAAAGTAAAGAGATATAAATTTATCCAATAGTGAAAACCACTTCGATGGCGCCCTAGGCAAGTACCATGGTGAAAATCGGATTATTGGCACCATGTGTAGAGACTTTTACTCCTCCCTCCTTAAGGACTCAATTTCGCCCTCTCACTTTGCACACACTCACAACCTATCATTCCATAATAAACTTGTCCATCTCCATCATGGCTTGTTATTGATCTACCTAAGATTGGTTCACCATCCATAATAAAACCCCTTTCCATCCCTTTCCTTCACCCATAATAAATCAAGTCCTATCTATAACTAGAGGTAGATCCTAAACCTAGTGATCGAAGTGGATCCTTAGCATCCCATGTTTTGAGGAGCATTGTCTTTTCATTCCTTCCTTCTTTTGGTGCACAATCCATTTGATAAGAGATATCTTGGATTGCCAGTCCATTATAAAGTTTTCTCTCTTCCCCACAATAAATTATCAGTTTCATGGAGTAAGTCAGTTTGGGATAAGATGCAAGCAACAGTAAGCTTTTAACAAATCAATCTTTTAGCACACTTTGAATACAATAGGGTTTTTCAGCATTATTTGTCCTTTATCAGGATGACAACATTATGACCAAATCAAATATGTTGACATATGTGGCAAGATACACTTATTGTTGCAAGGTGTGTGCCATTGGTCTCCTTGTGCTATGCAATGCAACACTCGAGTTTGTGACATGGCTTAACCACCTCTTCTGGATTCCATAAGTCTAGTGGTTGTATCCGACATTAATAGGTCAATATTTTGGTGCAACAACAACCACACTTATAACAAGTGGTATCAAAGCTTGGTCACAGGTTCGAACCCCTCGCTTGCACTAGGGGGGAGATTGTTGCAAGGTGTGCGCTCTTGGTCTCCTTGTGTTGTGCAACACAACGCTTGAGTTTGTGACATGGATTAACCACCTCCTATGGATTCTATAAGTCTAGTGGTTATATCAGGCATTAACAGGTCGATCTTTTGGTGCAACAAAAACCACATTTTTAACACTTATGACTTAAAGATGCCAATTTATGTTGGTGTCAAGTCTTTGATTTTCTTTTGATTTCATCTTTTGTGGTGTCACATTCCTTATGCTTCTCAAGGATGTCTATGACTAGAGCGACCGAGAAGGGGCATGATTACCTATTTTTTCTTTGTGGATTGTCTCTTAGTAATACTATGGCTTGTTTGAGGATATAAGGATACCGTGAGTCTAGTGTGAACTGGGGCATTCCTTGTTTGTGATTGTCTGATATCCATGCAAATAATACAATGACTATCTAGGTCAAACCTATATCTGGATGGTCATAATACATTTGGCATAATAAGCTCAATGATGATAATAGCACAAGAATTTCATTTGTCTCCATATCTTCTACCTTCCATCTCCCTTTTTTGCATGTCCTTCATCATCCTTCCCCGCACTCATGTAGTCTAGAATCATAGGACTAAGTACAATGACACACCAAAAACATATGCATTTCATGTAGTGTCCATTTGCATTATAAAATGTTAGTATGTATCATACATATCACATAGATAGAAATCATACTGCATCCATCCTGCATATCAATAGATTAGTTTGCATATCATCATAACACATAGACTGCACACACCACCTGTCAATAAATATATAAACATGATTGCATACATCACATCATCATACATAAGTATATAGAAAATAAAATATATCTCATAAGCATCATATAAGCATCATAGGATCATCGTAAATAAAATCCATCACATAAACATCATAAAGCATATAGTAACATCATATCATAAGCATAATCACACATCCATCACATAACATCATAAGTATATAGTCACCGTCAAAATAAATTATCTCATATATATATCGAATAAATGTGTCATGATACAATGATGCCAAAAAATCATATGACTACAACTATCCATGTGTTTATATTTTACAAAAAACTAGTACAATATGGACTCGAAAGGGCTATGATGAACTACCTCCCTCAAAGTTGGTAGGCCTCGATGGAATTTGAGATCCTGATGATGGTCCAACCCCCTATCCTTGGTGATGGAACCCCTCCTTCAGATTAATCGGCAAGAAAACGCAATCGCATCAACATCAACTCTATCGGCTTTATCATCTTATATCAAACTTTATCATCTTTTTACCCTATCTTGTAGCTTCATTAGCTTTATTAGCTTCATTGGTCGCTTTGAAATCTATCCTGCTAGGGTACTCACCGGATTTCATGTAGTGTCCACCCTTGATTTGACCTATTTTGACCAGAGTTGACTGTTATTTCACATTTGATAGACTTATATAGACTATATTTGATGATTTGGATGATGATTACTCATGTGTTTCAGTTACTTACTATTGATGTTGGACACTATTGGACATATGCTATTTTGATGATCTATGTGGATGTTGATACTATCATTATTGATAATGTGATCTAATGGATATATGTATGTGATGATTTCATATGCTTACTATGTGATGAATCATTGAACGATTGTGTTGATCATGGGTTTGATGTTGATTATGATTACGCTAACCCTATTTCATGATTACATTTGATGAGATGTTGATGAGATGTGTTTGACTATTGTGTGACTGTCTTCGTGATAGAGACGGTTCCACATCACTTATTGTGAGCGAGATGTGTCGCCACAATTCTCTATCACTTACTTGTTCTCTCTCTCTCTCTCTCTCTCTCTCTCTCTCTCTCTCTCTCTCTGTGTGTGTGTGTGTGTGTGTGTGTGTGTGTGTGTGTGTGTGTGTGTGTGTGTGTGTGTGTGTGTGTGTGTGTGTGTGTGTGTGTTGTATCATTGTTATATGTAGGATATTGCAGGTACCAAACATCAACTCCACCTGGCTTCACAGGTCTGAGTGTGTCTTTAATTCCAATGGCTGATGTGGTTCGGAGATGACATGAGTTCCCTACACATACTCTAGGTCTAAGGTGGTCACCGTGTGTCGTAAGCGTCTTGGCGTAATTCGCCACGTCAGTTAGTGAGTTTGATCTTTTTAGTATTGTGAGTATGTTTAGAGATGGTTGATTTATTAGGTTATTTTTAGATTTATTATGTGATCCTTGATGTGTGATTTTATAATTAATAATGCTCATTTTTAATGTACTTAATTTATATGCCTTGAATATTTAATTATTTGATATTTTATGTTTAATTATTTTGTGTGATTTTAATATTTATTTGGTATTTATTGTTTAATCTTTATTGGTATTTAATAATTATTTATTTATTTATTGCCTATGGTTTAATAGTTCATTTGATATTTAATATTTATTTGGCTTTTTTATTTATTTATGAGCTTTTGGTTTTAATTCCCCTATTTGATTTATTTATTTGTTTATGGCTTATGTTTTATTCATATAGTTAACTTTATCTATTAGTGGGAGTGTATGAAGACATTTAAATAAAATAATAATATCTTCCTACTTAGTTGTATGAGAAGATTTTATGTTTCTTCTACCTACCCTCCATTCTCATTGGTTGAATTTGAAATGGAAAATATAAAAGTAACCTAACATGGGGTTGGTAGAAAATATTATATTTTTTATTATTTTCATTGGCTAGGGTTTTTGCTTTTGATTTCTTTTATTGGGTAGTCTGGGCTTGTTGTCGGGTTACCATTCTTGGAGACTTTTTTTCAACATTTGGATTTTGGCTTGTTTTGTTGAAGCTTGTGTTTGGATTGTGGATTTGGAGCTCTTCATCAAAGTTCTTCCATTACTTCTAATTCCAGGTTGGAGCTCTTGTCTTTTGTAAATTTATATTGTTTTCCTATATACTCTGTGTTTGCAGAATTGATGTTTGTGGGTTTATCTGGGAAAAAGATTTATTATATAGTTTTGGAGAAATATTTATGTGCATAAGATTTTATTATAAAGTTGAACTATAGGGCTTGGTAAAAATACTTTATTTCCATTGGCTAGGTGTGATTGTCGTGAATGCATAGCTCTATGGAATTCCATTGTTTGAATATTGGCTCTTTTTGGATTCTTAGTGTATTTGGCTTGAACGATTGTTGAAGAATTTGGTTGTGCTCAACAATTTTGGATTTATTTGGGAGATTGGATTTTTCCTGTGAGTTTTTTGCACGGGTATTGTTGTGAAGGAAGTTCGTAGAGTTAATATTATTTTCTCTTGTCTTTAATGAAATCTTTAAGGTATGTTTGTGGTTCTTGAGTGTGATTTTATATGGAGAAAGTGATTTAGTCTTGCTTTGAGTTCTTTGTTTGGGTTTTCTATGTATTTTGGAAGGGAAGCCCCTTTTGGTTCAAATTGCAATTTCTCCTTCATATGTTTATGGATTTGAGATTCGTTTGTTGCTTTCTTTTCGTCTTGACTGGGCATCACTTATTCAGTTGATTTCATGACTTGGAAAAATTCCCTTGATTTTTAATTTTACTGTTTATCCGTGTTTTCTGTCGTCTGAGTCATATGCGCTAAAACAGTGGTCATATACGCTAAAGTATTTATCATATGCGCTAAACAAATTGTTATATGCATCATTATGGTGGTTGTATGCGTCATTCTGGTGATTGTATGTGCTATTTTGTCATTCGTATGCGCCGAAGTTCTGATCATAAGTGCTGAAACATTAGTCATATGCGTTGAGTAATTAGTCATATGTGCTATAATAAGTATCATATGCACTATTATGTAGATTTTCAGTATTTCACTCAGTTTGAGTTTTCTGTTTGGCTTTTCTCAATCTAATTTTTGCACCAAAGGCTTTTCGAATGTTTTTTAATAATTTTCTAGATTGTACATTTGATCGATTGATGAATCTTCTATGGTGTCACTTCTATATGATCTTTATGATGGATTTATGCCTCTATCATGTTGAGAAGTCGTGGTAGAGAGACTTATATATATTTTGCTCAGTCCAGCAAGTTGATGTTCCTTGTTGTTGTTATTTATTTCATTTGATGAACAATTTTGGTTATCTTATTGATGCATTTTTATGCTATGAGGCTCGTGATGTTTATTTGGATTTATGACCTTTGGATGGTCATGTACGTGTATGGTTGTATGATGATTATGAATTCATATTTGATTGTTATTGTGAGCCTCTTTTTGCATGTATTGTTTGGGCCATGTTAAGGGGAGTGGGCTTCCATGTGATGACCAAGGTCACAAAAGATAGGCTTTGCATGAGGTTCCTTGTAAGGATGCATGAAGTCTAGACTGCCAGGGCACATTGGGAGTTTACCATGATTCATAAATAAGTGATAATCTAATAATTTATGGGTTGGGTAGCTAGATCCATTAATAAGATAATAAATTGATTGAGCCTCATGACTTAGTCCTAGGGAGGATGTTTTAGGACAAACATGAGAATGTTGTGAAGATGGTAAGCTAATCTCCCTTGGTCTCTCATAGGTTGAGATGGGTCCACATGTCCATCAAGCTAGTGCCTTATGTTATTATGTTATGAGGATGGCATTTGATGACACTCCACTCCTATATGTTTCCTCTGTGATGATTTATGATTATGCTTTATTGGATGTATTTATGTCTTGGTGAGTTATATGCCTCTAGAAGTCCATTCTTGTTGTTTAGTGTGGTTCTTGCATGGAGTGTCCTTGTGTGGTTAATCTCTTTGGCTAGAGTGACAACTTAGGTCTAGATTGTGTGTGTTGGGACCTTGTGTCATCTCCTAGCATGGGGAGTGGTTCCTTTGGTTCCACATGGTTGGGTGGTTGGTGCTTTTTAGCCATTGGGATGTTCTCTTGGATTCTTCATGCGTGGATGTGGATACTTCTTCATGATGGTATGGATGTACCTTGTAGCATATTTATGGAATAAATATGATGAAATCCATGTAATATTCTTGTATGTAGTAGATGTAATCTTGTAGTAGGAAGAGCCATGATCATGATGTATTTTATGTACTTGTAATTGTAAGATGAATTGTAGTTGGATTTGGAATTATGTTATAAATTGTATGAGACATTGGAGATGTAATTGTATTATTGTAAGGATGTGATATATGTATCTTAGAATTCAATGGTTATGGTTGAAATGGAATTGAATTTGTATTATGGTTTAATTGTATTACTTTATAGAATGTTTAGGAAGCAATTTAGAATGTAAAGTAACCTTAGAAGAGGAATGTTCAAAGAGTAATAAATGATTATGTTAGAAAAGAATAATTGGATTAGTAAAGGTGGATCATATATGTGCATTAGGATTACATTATCATGAAAAGGAAAAGAGAATATAGATAGGAAATGTTGGGTTAAAACACATTTGGATTTGGTGCATAAAATGAATGTAGGAATATGGGTTGTCTTATATTTTAAAGTAGGAATGCAATATGCTAGTGGAATGGTATAATGGCAAGCATATCATGATAGATAGATAATGTAGTAGGTTGCATAACTTATGGATTGGAAATTAAATAAGATGCCTTAATTTAAGATGAAATATTTTATCGTGAGTAGGATTTCATTCTGGTAGTTAATCAAGTAATGATGTTGAAGTACCTTAGGAAAAAGTTAATGATGTTATGTTATTTCCGCTTGTGTTAATTTATGAAATGCGTAATGATTTATGTTCATAATGGTTAAACGATTAATGAATATAGTTAGATATAGATGTTATGCGTTACATTAGTTGTTATTAGACGTTAATAAAAAAAAAGTATCTCCATTTGCATGGTAGATGTTTAGTTTCTCTAGGGTATTTTGGCGGGCATTATATTTCATCAATCCAACGGCTTATCCAATATCTGCTTTGCAATCTATCCTACTAGCGCACTCGTCGGATTTCATCAATCCTACGACTTATCCAATATCTACTTTGCAATCTATCCTACGAGGGCACTTGCCAGATTTCATCAATTCAACGACTTATCCAATATTTGCTTTGCAATCTATCCTACTAGGGCACTCATCGGATTTCATCAATCTGATGGCTTATCCTGATAGTTCTGATACTTAATATAAGTACAGATCCAATAGCCAATAAGATGAGAGGGGGGGGTTGAATTATACAAACTTAATCTTCCATTAAAACATCAGATTCAACCTTGGTAACATATATATTAGTAATATAACCAAAATTGTCAAACATGCAAACTTAAAAGCATATAAACATCATAAACCTCATAACACCAGATTTAATGTGGAAAACCAAATAGGGAAAAACCACTATGGGATTTTGGACCCACTAAGAAATATACTCTTCTAGAGTATGCTCGGTTAAAAGAAAATCCTGTTAAAGATTACAAACACATTGCTAGATGTGACCCGGTTAAGGGATTTCCCTCAGATCTGTTAGGATCTTCACCTTGTTAGAAGTGACCTTGTTAAAGGATTTCAAACACTCAATCAGAATGTAACCTTTTCTAGAGGGTTTTACAAATAAGACTGTTAAGTCCATTCGGTTAAGAGATTTTCTGTCACTTTCTCAAAATAACAGTAATAAAAATCTATTTGCAACTTCACATCTAAAATGCTAAAGCAGATTCCTATTTGTTCAATACAATCTAGACATAGAACTAATCCTGTCTATCTGCTGGGCTTCTATACTCTGTTATTCAAACAAGTCTTCAAGCTTCTATGCTCGGTAATCACTATGTAGCATCCCTATGCATACACTTGCCTGCATACATTGTTTATCATCAGTTTCCAATTTATAAACAATTAGGTAACCGCTTAATCTCCTTGATCACATTTCCCATGATCAATCATAGCCATCAGATCTTCAATCTTGTCCAGGTTCAATGCATCTTTCAATCTAAAAATGTTTTACCCTGCCTTGGAACTTGCATATTAGTCTTGGAACTTGTGCCAGGGTATTGCAGTTCAATCTGCGATGTAGATCTTCATGCCGACTTTCCATTGCCTTAGATTCATTAACAAACTTCATCCATGGCTCACCAATCATTTAATCAGTTCCAGCTCATTAGCTTCCTTCATTAAATAACGCATGTAAACATTTAATGCATTCTGTTATAGCTCGGTTACAACTCGGTAGCAACTCGGTTATAACTCGGTGAATACTAAACTTCACTCGGTAGACATTCTGCCTTCGATAGCGATAACCTTAGGGTTTACCGACTAGGTTCCTTAGGGTTTACCGACTAGGTTCTTTGCTTGGTAACATAGTATAGTATTAACCTTTACAATTTACAACATATGTATGATGTTAAAACAATCTAAAACATCATGATCTCATCATTGTCTGACTCGGTAATAGTTGCCCATTGAATACCTTAATTCATCCCCTTATTCATCATATTCTTTCCTGTGTCTTTTACTGACATCTTTATAATCTTCAAATCATACTTCTCAAGATATGGCAACATCATACTAAATTAGAAAATCAATTTCTTGACATCAATGACAAAATAATAATATCAAGACAGTAAACATCTTTAATCAGTTATATCCATAATCATCAACAACCTTCTCAATATCCTTATGAAATGCCAACAATTTTTCATTGTCTGTTATAATGCTATATTGCCAACATATCCAATTGGTTGTTCTTGTTTATCACAATGATGTCCCATTTTGCCTTTATTTCATCTTCTTTTTCATCCTACTTAGCATTTTTCTAGCCTTTTTCTTTTCGAGAGATTGTCTGAATTTTTCAAAAAAATAAATCACCCAATCTCTTCAAGGGGCACACTACTCTCCTATCGAGACAAACTATTGTATCAATTAATCTTATCATCTCTGAAACAACGTGATAAATTGCATAAGGGGGGCAAAACGTAGACACCTAAAATTGTCTTGGCCTAATTAAATAAATATTTTAAATTTATTTATGTATTTTATCATAAGCCTTCTATTAAATTAAATAAATTTTATTAATTTAATTAATTAATTAATCCTCTTCTAGCCTTTACCTATTTAAATAAATATTTTTATTTAGTTAAATTATCCTTTCCCCAAAATTAAATAAATATTTTGTTTATTTAATTGGCCCCTTCTATTAGTTAAATAGATCTTTATTTATTTAAGTAATTCATTAGCTTTTTCCCTCCGTGACACTTCTCATTCATCTCTTAATTTTCCTTTAACCACCTCTCTAATATTTTTTTTTTTCTATACCTATCCTATAATCATAACATCAAGTAAGATCAATGGAGATCGAACCCTACCAAGCATGTGTAGGTTCTTCATTGGTGCATGTTGGATTTAATTATAGAACTAGGATTTTATGCGATTGAATCTTTGTTGGTTTTACAATAGTTTAACATCTCGATTTCACTATATTCAGAACCAATACCTAGCAAACACATGTCAGCAAAGGGCAAATGAAATAGTGCCACATGGCCCAATGGATGGATGTCACGTGACACCACTTGTGGTTTCCTTTGGATTTTGTTTGTCTATATTTGCTATAGAAAAGAGGCAATTTGAACCCACAACCTCCTACATTCTACTTTCAATCACCACCACAAGACCAAGCGATATCTTTGGGACTATAGAGGGTTCAATAACTATTTGAACATCCGTCGCTCTGCCTTGAGACCAAATGGGAAGGCTAGAGGTTGGAACCGCTAACCTCCCCCTCCCTGACATGTGCTCCCAACCGCTACGACATTCATTTCTTCAACATTACAAGGGGCAAAAATTTATATAAAGAATGTCATTTCACAAAGATCCTAAAAAAAGGATCCCAAGCCCCTAAAATAGTTTTAAAAGATTTTAATTTTTTTAAAGGGCTTAATATAGGATATAGGGGAAACAATATTGATTAACCCCAATTTGGAATATTAAAAAATATATAAGGGAACATTTTGCCCTTGTGAAAATAATTCTCAAGGAATTCTGAGGAGAAGAGAATTGAGAAAATTTGCAATGAGTGGGAATTAGAATAATTCTCTTAGAGAGAAAATGGAACTTAATGTTAAACAACATAGGCCCCTTATAAAAGGGCAAAAACTCTTATTGTAAGAGAGCTCGAAGGGAGAAGCACTTGGTGATCCAGCAGACAAGGTATTCCTCGCAGAGGTCGATTTGTTTGTTCTTTGAGATTAAAGAGAAACAGAGAGGCAAGCTGAAAGCTTCTCAAACCTATGTGCAGATTGAAGGTTTGCAAATGGATTATTATGATTCTTTATATATTATTATGTTGGTTTATGTATATGTAAATTAGAAATTCTTTGTTAAAACCTGGATTGGAAAGAGCATTGGATATGCTACAATCTTTTTGTAAAGTGGTGAAGGATTAATTTGCAACTTGAAGACCAAGTTGTGATGTAACAAAGCCTTATTGAGCTTTGCATTAGTTAATGAAGCAACACTGTAGTTGAGCGAGCACGGAGATGTAACCTAAACATTGGGTGAGCTCTGTTAACAAATTAGTTTCTATCTCTTTCTTCTTACTCTTATCGTCACCTACATGAGTTGTTAATTAGTATGCCATTAATTTGATAATTGATTAAGTGAACCTAATTCTGTAATTTCAATGGTTAAAGAACATAACCATGCAATTTTGTTTTGTGATTGAGAAAATCTATGATTAGGGTTAAGTGCAAGTTATTTGTAATTCTTTAATTACAGATCACCATAGGAGGAGATATTTCCTACCTAAGTAGAATATTTGGCATACATACATATATGCATATGCATTATTTATATGCATATTCATACACATTCATTCACAAAAACATGCATATATCTACACGTGTGCACACATATGCATACATATAAATAGATTCATTCATGCATGTGTGTGTTGTAACCTAAAACTTTTACCTATTATTCTTGTTTGCAAATTTTGATATTGTTTATATCTAAACCTTAATTATTTTAAATAATATTATCCCTCACTTATTCCAAGTATTTTAGAACCAAACTATATTTATCTTAAAGCTAGTAACAATATATTTTGGAGCTTCAAATGGAAAATTAGAGTCTAAACAAGAAAATTGTGTCAAAATAAACATAAGTGACAAAGGGCCAAAACATTTAATTTTTAACTAAAGCAATAATAAGAGTTTAAAAGTTTGACTTAATATAGAATGGTAAAAATGGCATGGAAGGAGAAATGTGTTTTCAAAACATAACCGAGTGTAAAATAACAATAAAATAGCTTCAAACACATGAAAATATTTTTTACTTATAAATTGACATTGTTTTTAAAATAGAAAAATATTTTAACATCACAAGATAATGTTTTTCATGATTCATAACTAGAAATAACCAAGTTTTAACTATTGAAAAGTGGATGTACCATCACAAAATGATGATATCCATTATTCACAACTAGAAGTGACTAAGTTTATCATAGAAATTATCAAATTGTCAAAAATGATTTTTTTTTAAAAAATTGTTTTAATATCACAAAAGTGCAATTTTCATGATTTTGCATTTAAAATGATCATGTTGACAAAGGAAAATATAGTTTAGAAAGTGTGAAAGTACAATTTGTAACTAAAAGGGTCATATTGGAATATTAGCCGAAGTGATTACGTAGGGAAAAAACATAGTTTTCATGTCTTTTCCCCTTTAATAATTTGAAATGTTTTTAAAAATGTCAAACTAAAAAAGAGGTAAAAAGTGCAAATTTGTTCTAAATCTATAAAAAATATCAAAATTCATTTTGAAAAAAAAAAATAGGAAATAATAATTTTCACATATACGATCTAGAAAAGCTATTAAATTTTAGAAACACACCCATAAATTTTATTTTTTTTAAGTAATTAAAAAAAAAGGTTATTTCCTCATTTAATCATTAACAATAAGAAATAGCAATGACACCATTTTAAGTATTAGGTATTCTTGTAAATGCTCTTCTACATATTGGTTTTGGTTACTTGACATTTGGTGTATGTAGCAAATGTTATTAGGAACAACTGCTTTTTATTGTAATTGTTGATGTGAATCACTTGTTGACAATGTTTTTGCTATTCTTGGTCTTTTCCTTTATTCTCTTAGAATTCCTTTTGAGCTACTTATTATTTTCATTATTGTAATCAGGGCATATAGTTTCTAAAGGTTGTATCCTAGGTAAGAGTAAATTACATAAGATTATATAACATTTCTCTCATAAAATATTACAAAATCAAGAAGCATATCCTTATTAATGGCTTGCAACCTATTTATACTTCTCCTAATTACAAATCACATGTCAAAAGTTGTCTTTTCCATTATGAAAAGTATATAGGAATGTAAATATTCAATTTTCATCTCAAAGAAGCTATGTAGCAACATCAATCCCTCTCTTTTGCATATCTTAAGATATTCGTCATCTCTTAGGACTTCTTTTTCTTTTTCCATCCTCTCATGCATGGTTGTATAACTATTTTTGAGGATACCTTATTAAGAAATTGTATTTCTTTCAAGGAAAGGTAACCATGTTTGCATATCAAGAGTGTGTGATTCTCAGGATATAAATGATCGAATATTCAGGTCATGTTACAATAAATCTTCATAATCGCTACTTAATTTTTTTTATACATAATTCACAACCAAATGTTGTGGGAATTGTATTAATTCAAAAAATCATTACAAAGAGTGGAGTCATAACTCCATAGTCCATATAAGACTGATCCTAACTATTACCTATTGGTTTTTTATGCCACTATAAAAAATAAACCTACTCTAATATAGTAAAAAAAAATTGCAATGCCATCAACAAAAAGGGATCTCAAACAAGTAGAAAAAATCCCATCAAGTGGGACACAAGGGAACCATGCTCATGTATTGGTTGCAACATCAAATTTGGTGTGACATTTAATATACATCCTTTTGCTAATTATCATGGATTTTTTGTTTTTTTTCTTCTTCCTTTGTAATGTGTGCAAATCATTGGCATCACCTCCACCATTTGATACCTTTGGAGATTGAGATGTATCTTGAGGAATGTTCTCAACCCTTTGGAGAGTGGAGCCCCTCCTCCAATGTTGAAGACCCTATAGAAAAATTTGTCACTAGATCCACTGTGGTTGAATCACAAAATTTTACATGAATTGGGAAGCATGATTCAACTTGTTGAGACATATTTAGAGATTCCTTTGGATCTAGAGAATGGTCGACAATATGTTCACCATTTTTATTCCCTCGCTCCTTTGTTAAAGAGGTATGCTTCATATTGGAGGATTTATCCACTATGTAATGTTTAGGGGAAGCGTTTTTCTACCTGGAGGCCTCCTTTTTTGGCAACATTTTGACATATGGAAATTCAACAACAATATGTCCTATATTGTAGCATCTTTTGCATCTGCAATATAAGCCTTCATAGTCTAAAGGTTGAGACCAACCATGAACATTAGCACTTAGAATAAAAATTGTCAGTAGATTTTTGGAGGTGTCCAATTCCACTAAAATTCAAGCAAAGGCTGTGTGGATGAAGTCTGAAGAATTTATGTTTGTCATCACAAAGTTACCAGGGAGTTTTGCAAAGAAGATTCAAACTAGAAACAAAGAGGGAGATTTGGAAGATAAACCCAAATCAGTATGACTAAAAAAGATTTCATGGACAGGTTGAATTATGGATGCCAAGATTTTACCATCAACATACTTTGGCCTCATAACCAGATATAATTTAGAATGGTGTTTATGTCTTTATTACTATAAAAAATAATGGTAAAAATACCTTTTATACAAGGGTAAATATCTATTTTTTCCTCTATTAGAGGATAAGGGTATGTGCAAGATCATGAGGGGCTAAACTAGGACCTTAAGTGACAATGAAAATTCAAAAAAATAGAGTTAAGCAACTTGACATGAAAATTTGAATAGGTTATCAACATAATTTCAAAAATATGTAATAACAAAATTTGTAGCAAACTGAATATAGTTTCTAAGCTACTAGTTGTTTTCTTAAAAAAATTAAATCCATTTAGTGATAATTTGAAATTTCAATGTAGTAATACTAAATTTTCAAGAAAAAAGATGAAAAGCTGGTGTATGTCTAACCAACCTAAGTACAAGAAAAATATAATATTTTTTATGCCGCTTTAATTATAAGTAGAGGACACATGCCCAAATATGATTTTCTTTTTTGTATTTTTTTGATAAGTAAACAATTAGTTATGAATTTTTTACTAGAAAAATTTTAAAATAAAAAAACTCATATGTTTGACCACCATAAATTGGTCAAAACTTTATGAAATTCAATTATTTTTTAATCCTATAGTATGTGAAGCATAGAATGTGGTGCGTCTTTCAGATTCAAAAAATGTGAAACTGTTTGAGAGTTATAGATGTTTTTCAATTAGCCTATCAATCGGGACTTTAGTCCAAATGTATGTAAAAAAAAAATTATTATTATTTATTAAATTAAAAATAAGGAAAAATTTATATTGCTAGAAAGATGATAATTTCCTTAAAAATCCCTTTTCATTTCATCAATTTTGGGTAAAAAAGAAGTCATCATCCACATGGGTGGAGTCTAGAAAACCAAGATAATCTTCCAAACACATTTTTTGTGTTGTTTTTTCAAATTTGACATGTCCAAGGCAAATTTGAAAGCTACATGTTTTGTCAGACAAAACGGATATCGGTTTCCATATTTGATATCTATTAATAACGGATATCATTTATAATATCTGTAATATCTACTAATTCTATGTTTTTTAAAATTGTTCGCTAGTTTATTTATTATAAATAATTTCTTATTCAAACTATATATATATATATTAATAATAATAGTAATTACATATTTTATAGGTATTTGTTATTGTGCTTCTAGGGGAGCATATTTCAACTCCAACCTTCTTACTACAAAATGGGAGAGTAGATCTCAACTCCAAAGTTTCTAATACATAGACAATAGCAAAAATTAGAGGAGCAAGACTCAACTCCAGTTCCAAATACTAGATTATAGACAAATTAGAATTAAAACAAACTAGAGCAATCAAAGTGAATAGTGGAACCAAGCTCTAGCACATATCAAATAATCATATGATAAAACTTATATACAATCCATTTTTGTAGACAAAAAAATTATTCAAAATCCATTAAGTTTTCTTCTAGATCATCTTCTTTGAAGATTGTGGCCCACTACAACCTTGGATCTAGAGAAGCTTCACTAAACACTAGCACATTTAGGACCACATCTATATTTATCTTTTCCTCTCCATAAACTGTAAGTGTTTTACACATATACTCATCATTTTGCACTTCAAGAGAAGGTTTCGGTGTGTCATAGATCGAGGCTAAAACTAGGCATTTTTGCAATTCGCCTCTTGAGAAAATGCCACCAACTTCTTGGAGGTTACACACACATGTAACAAGGTGACACTAGTGAACACAGACACAGCATGTTTTTCAAATTCAAAGCAGAGAATCCCATTAAATCACCATCCCAAATGGCTATGATTCAATGGTGTTCCAAATCAACACTCCTTCACATTCAAATGCCACGTCTACATTCCTATACCTTCAAAGTGTGACATGAGATCTATAAATATGCAACTCTGTTGAACCTACAAAATACACAAAATCATTAGAATATAAAATAACCTTCCTAAACACACAAGAAGTCTTGTGTGAGAAAGGGATCATACTTTAAGGAGGAGGCATCCTTGATAATGACATTCAAAACATTTTTCTTCTTCTGGAGTTTGATATTGGAGTTCCATGTGATAGGGAGGCTACCTAGTTTGCCATCAATTAGGTTTATTTGATGGTTTGCTTCTATCCCTTTCCGGGTTCCCAAGTCTACCCCTCTAGACTTCTAAGGGCCTCCCTACCATTTGTTTGCTTATCTCACCTTCCTCAAGCTCACAAAGTAAGCTAGTTCACTAAATCCTTGCAAGGGTGAAGGACACACACATTCTTTCTCTCTTTGTAAAACCACCCATCTTGTTTGGTTTAGCAAAATTTCCCCCTTTGGTTACACAATGTCTCGGATTCAAGCTTGTAGCCTTCTAGATCTTCTTCCATTTCTTAGCAATTTCCTTCCCCTTCAAGTTATCTCCTTCAAATTACTAATACCTAGTCGGACTTCTTCCAAGCTCGCCTAGGCTCAGTATGCAGAAATAGCGATGGCCATTTCATGATTTCCTCTTACTACTACTCTACTCTTACTGTACATTTTTTGACTCTTCCTGAAGAACTCCAATGGCCGTGTGGATCCCATGGTGGAGGTTCAAGACAGAGCCATATTTACACTGTGAATTCAAAACAAAGAAACAAACAACAAAAAGGAAGCTTTAATTACAAAACTGTAATGAAACTTAACCAAAAAAAAAGACAGTTTAACACTCAGTGATAGAAAACCAAAAAACAAACTTGTATGTATTTCTCTTGTGTTTCCTGTAGTATCCAACCAATCAAACACCTTACAATTAGTCTTTTATATCTTATCCATTCATCGTGAAATACAGACGGTTACAAACTGGAGAAAATAGTTTCATAATGGGTCATCGGCGTAGCCTCAGAACCTGGCTTCTGATGCCCGTTGGTGACTTGCAAAGTTCACACTCTTCCATCGGGTGATCAGGATAACCAAAACACACCATCGCTGATGGTCGATAACCATGTCCACCACTCGCACTTTTCCATCGGGCATCGGGATAGCAAGAAATCCCTTCGTCCGATGGCCGATGCTTTCCTCCGCTTCTTGGGCATTTCCATCGAGTCATTAGAACCCCTCCAAACATGTTTGCCCGATGGTTGATGCCATCTTCCTCCACTTTGTGATGTTCCATCGAGTCATCGGGTAGCATTACATTGCGATTTTTCAATGGCCGATGTCTCTAGTGTCTACCTCCTCCACTTGTGCCTTGTCATCAGGTCATCAAGGTAACACTAAAGCATTCCTTCTGATGCTCGATGACTATCACCTCGGCTAGCACTTTCCTATCGGGTCCGCGGGGTAGCTACCAAAACATGTCCTCTGTGTTTTCCATCGGGTCATCGGGAAGACTTCAAAACTTGACCTTTGATGATCGATGGTAACTTTCCATGCTCCGCACTTCTTATCAGGTCATCAGTGTAACATCAAATAGCTCCTTCCGATACCCGATGGCTCCACTCCACGCCTATGCTTTCTCATCGGGTCGTCGGGGTAACTTGAAACTACTCTCGCTGATACTCGATAACAATACTTCAAGAATTGATGACTTATTGGGTCATCGGGGTAAGTGTGAACCACTACTGTCAATACCCGATACAACCACTCCATACTCTGGTGACCTCATCGGGGTAAGACTTGCTGATCGAGGTAGGTCTTGTCGATAAGGAAAACTTCAAGAAATTGCAACTAAATGACCAAACAAATGGACTAGAGCTAGTCCTTATGTATTTACATGACCACTGGAAGGTCTCACAAGCCAAAATTAGTTAAGGGCATTTCAACCCCTAGGTGCTCCTGCACCATACTCCCCCAAAAACAAAGAATTCAAGTGACTACACTCAACAGCAAGGAAAGATCAATTCCCAACTTAACAAAGTCTGATTCAGGGACCCAGGTCACTTCAAAATCAGGTTTATGCTTCCACTTGACCAAATGTTCCATGTAGACCTGATCTCTAGTCTTCTTGAGAATGCGGGAATCCAACACTTTCTCAGCCTGAGGCATGGAAGAAGAAAGTAATGGTAGGTCAGCAAGTGACTGTTGAACATCTGAAACTCGTGCATCTTCCTTGGGAAGTTGCCCCGTGTAGGCAACCAAGTCTGCAACATTGAAAATGGGAGACAAAGCGATATCCAATGCCAAATCAATCTTATAGGCATTAGAGCCATACTTGGCTAAAACTTTACAGGGCCCTATTCACCTCATTTGTAGCTTGTTGGGAACCCCTTTCTGGAGTCGAGCCTTGTTCAAATGTACCATCACTAAATCTCCAACTGAAAATTGCACATCTCTCCGTATGGTATCTTAACTTTTTGTGAAGAATCTTGGAGAGCTCACCTGACTTGCTCATGAACCTCCTTCATAGAGTGAGCAACATCATCAGATTGACCACTTTTGTGCGACAGATTACCAAGATCTTGTATTTCCATAACACCTCATGGGTGGATACCATACACTATCCCAAAAGAACTCTTCCTAGTAGACCTGTTGACATTGTCATTGTATGCAAACTTTGCCTGGTGAAGAACCTGATCCCAACTCTGTCCATATTCTTTTGTCAAGCACCTTAAAAGGTTTCCAAGTGTCCTATTGACAACCTCTATTTGACCATCTGTTTGCGGATGATAGGCTGAACCAAAGGACAAATTAGTTCCCAGTCTTTTCCAAAGAGTTTTCCAAAAATGTCCAAGGAATTTGACATCTCTATCTGAAACAATACTAATCGGTAAACCATGGATTCTTATAACCTCTTTGAAAAACAAGTGTGCAATGTGACTAGCATCATGAGTAGTTTTACAAGGAACAAAATGTGCCATTTTACTGAATTTGTCAACAAAAATAAAAATGCTATCATAGCCAAGCTTTGTTTTGGGTAATCCAACCACAAAATCCATACTTACACATTCCCATGGCCTTGTAGGAATAGGTAATGGCTGATAAAGACCAACATTAGTAGTTGTACCTTTAGATTTTTGACAAACCATACACTGCTCAACATACCTTCTGATATCCCTCTGCATTATGGGCCAATAGTAGAACCTTTGAACAAGTTCCCATGTCTTATTAAGGCCAAAATGACCACTCAAAAATCCATTGTGCTTTTCTTGGATCAGATTTTCCCTCATCGATCCTTTGGGAACACACAATTGTCCACCTTTAAACAACAAACCATTCTGCAAAGTAAAGTCAGCAAATTCACTATGAAAGTGATTCTGGAATTCTTGGCAAACCTTTTAAATGATTGCAAAATCTTCATCATTGGGGTACAAATCCTTGAAGTAATCAACTCCAATACTCTGAATCTGCACTTCTTGCACTGTTAGTAGCCTTCTACTCAAAGCATATGCTACTTTATTACACTGTCCTTTCTTATGCTTAATAGAAAAAGTATATGACTGCAAATACTCAACCCATTTAACATGCCTATGACTCAACTTATCTTGTGAATTCAGAAAACTTAAAGCTTGATTATCTGTGTAAACAACAAACTCCTTAGGTAACAAGTAATGCCTCCACTTCCTAAGAGCTTGGACAAGAGCATACAGCTCCAGATCATAGGACGAATACTTCTTCTTGGCATCATTGAGCTTCTCGCTAAAGAAAGCTACAGGTCTATTCTCTTGACTCAAAACAGCACCAACTGCTATATTACTTGCATCACATTCAATTGTGAACAAATTATCAAAACTAGGAAGAATGAGTACTGGTTGTGTAGCTACCTTTTGTTTCAAAAGTTCAAACCCTTTGTTAGTTGCATTGGTCCACTGAAACTTAGTCTTAACTCCTCCTTAGATGGTATCTAGCATGGGTGCACAAATCTCACTGAACCCTCTGATAAACTTCCTGTAGAACTGTGCCAAACCATGAAAACTTCTTACTTAACTTGTTGTCTTTGGTGTTGGCCAATTTGTGATGGCTTCTACCTTTGATGTGTCCATCTTCAAATCTCCTCCTGAAACTACAAATCCAAGATAGATGAGTTCATGCTTCATAAACTCACACTTCTCCAAGTTTATTGCTAGTTGCTCATCATACAATTTTTGCAATACAATACTAAGATGCTCTAGATGTTCCTCTTTCATTCTACTTAAAATAAAGATATCATCTAGGTATAAAGCAACAAATTTACCAATAAAATCTTTCAACACTTCATTCATGAGTCTCATGAATGTATTGGGAGCATTACTAAGACCGAATGGCATAACAAGCCACTCATAAAGTCCTTCAATGGTTTTGAAGGTTTTTTTCCTTTCATCACCTTCCTTTATCATGATCTAGTGGTATCCACTCTTGAGATCAATCTTAGAGAAATACTTTGCACCTCCCAAGCAATCCATCAAGTCTTCAATTCTTGGGATAGGAAATATGTACCTAATAGTGATTTTATTTATAGCTCTTGAATTTGTGCATAGCCTCCATGTTCCTCCTTTCTTGGGTGCTAACACGGTAGGTACGACACAAGGACTTATGCTCTTCTTTATCAACCCTTGGTCCAACAATTCTTGGACTTGTCTAGCCACTTCCTTGTATTGTTCGAGAGTCATCTTATAGGCTGCTTTGTTAGGTAAAGATACTCCTGGAATAAAATCAATTTGATGACTTATGGCTCTAATAGGAGGTAGGGTTGTTGGTGCTCCATCACTTATGATCACTTTGAAGTTTTCTAGTATCTGTTGCACTTCATGAGGTATTTGAACCTTCTTTTCTTGCTTTGCTTCCTTTGGTTTTATTATAAGAGCAAACGCCACCCCTTCTCCTTCCTTGAGAATGTTAATGAACTCTTTTTCACCTACCAGTAACCCATTTGGGCCTTTAGTTTTTTTGCTCTCTCCTTCATCACTTAGGGATTGAATATGGTATGTAACTCCATCCTTTTGAAAAGAATAAGAGTTCTTCTCTCCATTGTGAATGACCTTTCTGTCAAATCGCCATGGTCTACCAAGAAGTAGATGGCAAGCATCCATAGGCAGGATGTCACACAAGACTTTATCCTTATAATTACCTATGTTGAACTCAACCCATGTTTGTTCATTCACTACCACATGCTACTCCTTGTTGAGCCAAGTGACCCTATATGGATTACTATGTGGGATTCTTTTCAACTTCAGTTTACTTACTTCTTCCTCTAACATAATGTTGTCTGGAGACCCTGAGTCTATCACCACTCTACAAACCTTACCAAGGACCTTGCATTTTATTCTAAAGAAAGCTCTTCTTTGAGTTGGTTCTTCTTTGATCGGTTCCTTAATCGGGACTCTTCTCATCATTAAATTTTCTCTTGCCGATACCCGATACAACCACTTCATACTCTGGTGACCTCATCGAGGTAAGACTTGTCAATCAGGGTAGGTCTTGTCGATAAGGAAGACTTCAAGAAACTACAACTAAATGACCAAACAAATGGACTAGAGTCAATCCTTATGTATTTACATGACCACTGGAAAGTCTCACAAGCCAAAATTGGTTAAGGGCATTTCAACCCCTAGGTGCTCCTGCACCACCATGACACTATCCCTAAAAACCCATATTTATTCCTTCTTCTCTATGGTATCTTTACATTTAGAATTTCTCCAAATTAAATATTTGAGAACCCTGACTACAATTCAGAATATCATAATGTGAAAAAGATTTAGAGGATTCCAATTGATCACATCCTACATTTGTCAAGTGGTACGCTAGCTTATTTCCCTCTCTATAAAAATGCATCATTAATAATTCTCATAGGATTGTAAGCGATTCCATAATTGGCTTAAAATATAATCAAGTTTCCAATCATTGCTTCTCTCCTTTTGACACACATTTATAATTACCTGGGGGACACCTTTTATGTTCAATTTGTTAATTTTGAGAGAGGAGGCCACAATTAACCCTTGATATAGTCTTTTAGATTTTGCAATATTATTTGTACCATCTTTAAATCTAAATGCTTTTGCTTGGATAACCTTCCCCAAAAGATCACAAATGACACAACCACCCCTTGATTTACCTGAGTCCCCTCTTGTTGCTCCATCAAAGTTTATTCTAACCCACCCTTTGGGGGAAGGTATCCATTTTATGTTATGATGATATACTTTGAATTTTGGAGCGTGGAATAATACTCCTTGGAATAGTAGTTTTATGTGGGGCTAAGCTCTCAATATTTTTGAATCCCAATATGTTTATATCGATTCAATGCTTTTTTATCTTTAAACATATGAATCTACCTCTTCAAATATTGAGAACTTAAATCTTTCTGTTACAATTTCCACTTGTTCTCTTTCATTCCTAGATATTCTTTTATTTCTCTCACATTGTTTCCCCCATACTATTGTAGGAGGGGATAACTTTCCATAGGCTTGCAAAGAATGAGTTTGAGTATAGTAGAGGCCAACTTGAGAATGTATCCCAAATAGAATTTAGTAATGGAGATTTCCATTGTAATTTATCTTGAAAAAATTTCCAAATGTATTAAGCAAAAGAGCAATTTAGTAATAAATGATTACCATCTTCCTGTTCTTCTCCACATAGAGCACAATGAAAAGAATATGTTATTCCTCATTTTGTAAGTCTTGAACTAGTTATAATTATATCTTTAATTTCCAACCATGAAAAGAAACCTTCTTTTGGGAGAACCTTTTCATTCCAGCAGAAGCTAAAAGCACGATTCTTTATATGTTAGTATTGTGAACTCATTAATGCTCTATAACCCATCTTGACTTCATATTGACCTAATTTTGAAGGTGCTCAAAGTAGCTTGTATGCTTTATTTTAAAAGAAGACCTCCCATTTGTCAAGAATATTTTTAAGTATTTGTCTTTGATGTTGTGGGATCTGATAATGTTTACTTTCTTTTCCCAAAATTGACTTATAATTTACATCTATGATGAGATGTAGTCCTCCACTTTAAGACCCCATTCTTGAGATAAAAAAGCTCTAGCTTGATCTAATTCTTGAATATTACTCAAAGGGGAAAGTTATTCAATCAGTCCTCCCAAAATAGTGTAGTATTACCATCATTTATTTCCCATGAGACATATGATAAAATAACCTCTCCATAGTGCACCATAAAATTCCACATTGTTGATCCTAGGGGAGGGTTGGAGATGGATAGTATTTGATGCGGAGAGATATTATCCAAGTATTTTGACTGGATGATTCTGTATGATCTTGCTTTAGGCTTTGTATACATAAACCAAACCAAGTTTTCTCCCAAAGAAACATTTCTAGCCTCTAATTTATGCAAACCGACACCCCCTACAGTCTTATCCTTACATAAATTTTCCAAAGAGACCAGAGAGACCTTTTTTTTTCATCTATATTTCCTTTCCAAAGAAAAAATTTAATCATTTGTTCCATTTGTCTTATTACTGAGTTGGGTGCTTTTAATGTTGCTAAGTAATAATTTGACACGGTTGGTAACATTGATCTAATCATTTGTAGTCTGGCTGCTAATAAAAGTCGTCTTCATTTCCAAGAGGTGATCTTTCCCTTTAGCTTGTCCAAAATTCTTTTCTAGTGACTTCCTTTAGAAAGTCTTGTGAAGAAAGGAATCCCCAAATATTTGCAGGGTAGGTCTGCCACCTGAAAGCCCATAATTCTCATGTTTTTACCTTTAATTCTTGTTGAAGAATTGAAGATATAGATCTTTGATTTTGATGTATTTACTCTTTTACCTGAAGCTGACATGTATTTCAAAGTACACTAGTCATTGTTTTTACTTTTGAAATTTAGGTCTTCCGATAAAGAAGAGTGTCATCTACAAAAATATTATGAGTTATCGTCTCATTTAATCCTAATATAGGTATGCCTTTCCATGTGCCTTGAAGTTGATTATTTTTTATAGCTCTGCTAAGCACCTTTGCCATAATTATAAAGAGAAAATGAGAGAGCATATCTCCCTGTCTCACCCCTTGGGATGAATTGAAGAAACCACAAGAAGAGCCATTAATAAGCATTGGAACTTTGGTTCTGAAAGACAAAAATAAATCCATTTGCACCATTTTGGAGCAAAAATAAATTTTTTAAGATGAGTAGTATACTCTATCATATGCCTTTAACATATCTAATTTAATTATAAAGGCAAGGATGCTTTCTTTTTTGATAGAATACAAAACTTCATGAGCCACTAGTGCCCCTTCTAATGTTTCCCTTCCTGGAATAAAACCCCCTTGTTCTTTTGAGATTATCCCAGGGGTATAATGTGCACAAGTCTTAAGTAGATTGCTTTTGTGAATATTTTATATACCATGGTGCAAAGGGATATTGGTCTAAAATTAGAAAAAGTCTGAGGGTGCTGCTTTTTTGGAATGAGAGAAATTTGTGTGGCATTAATTTTCTTTAATATGTTACTTGATCTCCTTGATTCTTCTAGTGCTCTTATCAAATACATTTTTATAAAATTTTATTATTTTTGGAAAAAAAAGTGTTGTAAAAACATCTACTCTAGGAGCTTTATCTGAGGAAAGAGAGAAAACTACCAAAGACAAAATGTATCATATGAGCTCATCCCTGGCTTGTTGTAAAGATAACAGTCGATCCATTATCTTTGGCATCAGATATGTGAAGAAACAAATTGCCTCTTAATGGATATCCTCCTCACTTATTAACCAAGAAGCAGTGAGATTGTCCTTAATTAATAAAATTGTAGATCGTTGACGTTTTATTTATGCAGATGCATGAAAGAACTTGGTGTTTTGGTCTCCTTCTTTCAACCATAGTTCTCATGATTTTTGTCAGGAATAATCCTACTCCCTAGCCAAAATTTATTGATAGTCATGCCAAAGGCCCTTTGAAGACTCATATGTTGTGGAATCCATATCATTATTCAGAATAACATTGTGAATCCTTTCCAAATTTATTGAATCGGCTGCTTTTGATGAAAAATATTTTTGAAATGTGAAGTGTTCCATTGACAGATCTAACCTTTTATAAATTGTAGTTTCTTTTAGAGTTGATACATCCTTTAACCTGAAGTGAAGGGGGAAACCAACCACTAGATTTCCAGCAGAGGAAGAAAAAGTGAATCCCTAAACCTCATTGCCTCAATTTAAAGGAAGATTTTATACTATGAATTAATTTTTAAGCAAAAGACAAGGAAATCCCATAATGGTCTAACCCTAAGAGAGGCAGTGTATTAGAAGTGAAGTGCATTTGTTCATCCTACCAGGTAAAGGATACAAGAAACCTATCCAATCTCTTTGCAATTTGGGCAAAATCCTTCCTTTTGTTCATCCATGTAAACTTTCAACTTCTAGGCAATATATCCTGAAGAGCATTATCTTCGATAAATTTTGAAAAATCCTCCATCACCCTATGAGGAGGAGTATTACCTCCTTTTTTCATCATGAGACAATACGACATTAAAATATCTTGATAAAATTACTTTCTCATCTCCTAACTGAGATAGAATTAGAGATAAATTGTCCAAGAGTTGGTATTTTTTGTATATATATATAATTTAATACATATAAACATTTATATATAATACTAATACACATAATTTGTGTAATTAATGATGTTAATATATAATTTATTAAAAATATTATATATATGATTCATACAACATTTTATATTAAATAAATCATGTTTCCCTCTATCCATATTATACTCTCCCTCTTGGACGCTCTCTCCCTTTGTCTACAAGTCAACCTCTCCTACTATCCCTCCCACCTTACACCTGTCTATACCCAATTATCCTAATCACTCTCTCTCTCTCTACCTACGTAGTACCTCTATCTTGAGTTCCCTCATCTCCTACTATCCTAATAGACTCCTCTCTCTCTCTCTCTCTCTCTCTCTCTCTCTCTCTCTCTCTCTCTCTCTCTCTCTCTCTCTCTCTCTCTCTCTCTCTCTCTCTCTCTTATATTTCTCTTCAACTCTCTCCCCATCTCTCCTTTTTGTTGATACTTTCCTCTCTCCCCCTCTCCTCCTACCATATAATTGTACCCCCAACTCTCTCTCATTCTCTCTTCCACCTAATTACCCTCTCTCTCTCTAACCTCCCTCCCCCTCTCTCTTTTTTGGTAATTATGTCTCCCCACTCTCTCTCTCTCTCTCTCTCTCTCTCTCTCTCTCTCTCTCTCTCTCTCTCTCTCTCTCTCTCTCTCTCTCTCTCTCTCTCTCTCTCTCTCACTATTGATACTTCCATCTCCCCTTTCCTCTAATTACCCTCTCTTTGTCTCTCTCTCTTCAACTCTCTTTGCACCTCTCCCTCTCTCCTTTTGTTGATACTTGCTCCTCTCTCCCTCTCCTCCTACCCTCTAATTGTACCCTCAACTCTCTCCCAATCTCTCTTACCCACAATTATCTCATCTCTCTCTAACCTCTCTCCCCCTCTCCCTTTGTTTATCTACTCCTATCTCCCCCCTCTTGCCCTCCCCCTAATTACTCTCTCTTTCTCTCTTGCCTCTCTAGGTCTCTCCCTAGTATCATACTCTCTCTCATTCTCTCTTCCCCCTAATTACCCTATATCTCTCTAACCTCTCTCCCTCTGTCCCTTTGTTGATCTATTTCTATCTCCCCCTCTTCTCCTCCCCCTAATTACTCTCTCTCTCTAGGTCTCTCCCTAGTACCTTGTCTCTCTCTAACCTCTCTGGACCCCTCTCACCATCTATTCCCCCCTCATTACACTCTCTATCCTCACTTTATCTATATTATATATAATAAAATATATATAATATATATTGTATCATAAGTACTATGTATTGTATATATAGTAAATTATATATAATATATACTATATATATTAGGACACTAAATGAATATCAAATAATAACCGATATCCAATTATATATTAGATATCGGTTACCTAAATGCCATGTAAAAAACAAAAAAGAGTGACAAGGGTTTCCCCTCCCTTGGCACTCTTTTGTAAATGCTAACAAATATTACAAATAGGATTGAATATCCAATTAGAAATTGGATATCCTATCCTAGTTCTGATATCATTTAGTCTGTCATACAAAAAAACATAGTGGGTCATTTTGAGAATTCCAATGGTCCCACATTCCTTTTGTAGTAAAAAACATAGGTTTCCTATCTAATACAGACTAAATTCTACTTTTGATGCACTCTTTCACACAAAATTTACTTTATTAATCATTTTTGTGCATCTTTTTTGTAGGTATAATGGGGAGCAGTAGTCATCGTAAACAAAATTGCAAGAGAAAACTCACATTAGAGAAGCACATAGAGAAAAAGATAGAGAACGTTACAGGAAGAGAAGATAAGGTATGCCAAATATTGGTTAAGGTTAGGCCTCTTCTCCACTCGTAAATATTATTTTAGGTGAAGATGAAATTGAATATCAAAATGTTGAACATGATATTGAAATTGAGATGAAAATGTTGAAATTGGTATTGAAAATGTTGGCCATCAAATTGAATAAAAAAATGTTGATATTGAAAATGATAATGTTGATAAAATTGGTAACATTCAAATTGAAAACATTGACAAAATTAAAATTAATGAAACAATTGAACATTATGTATCACCAAATTACATTAGAAATGAAGATCTTTGTGTGTAAGAAGTCAAATTTTGAATCTAAGACCTTCAAGAACTCCAAAATGGTTAAGAAACTTAGTTTTTGTCATTGCTTGGGAATGCAAGAGTTAGGAAAATCATGGTAAAATATAATTCAACTACCAAATAAAATAAGTTGTTCTTTTTGTTGGAGACTCTAAGGAATGGAAGGTACAGTGCATTATTAATAGTAACATCCATGTTGTTCATTAGGGATATCCTTTTTTCATTAGGGTTCTCCTAGGTTCATTAGGATTGCCCAATTTTCATTTCAAAGAATGATCATAAAACTTTGTCATTCATGTTGCTTATGTTTTTTAACAATTCATAGCAAATGTAGGTCTTGATGTATATGCAAGCAGTTCTCCACACAATCTTAGACTAGGAAGTGAGTTTACAATGGCAATGCATCCAACATTGGATTTCATGTTACTTTAATTATTCAGTTACTTTTAGTTAGTATTCTTTCTTAAATATTGACATTTTTAATATTATTTCAATGTAGGTGTCTTTGAGAGTATCGATGGTTGGAGCTTTACATTATGGAGCAAGGATATCAAAGGCACGTGTATTAGTTGTGTATCTAGGATAGCTGGATAGTAGGATGCATTGATGTATTTGTACATGATCACATTGATGTAGTTGTATTGATGATATACGATGTATTTGTACATGAGGATATGGGCAATCATAAAGACACATAGTTGTAATAGTAATTATGTGTCTAGAATGTATGCAAAATATGATGATTATGATGAAAACGATGATAAACTAAAAAATCTCATGTGTATGACCTACTTATGTATGTCCATGGATGTCACATGTATGTATAATGGTGATTATGTACATCTAGAATGTATACAAATTATGGTATTTATGATGAAAAAGATGCATGGACTAACTAATCTTATGCATATGACCTACTTATGTATGTTCGTGGATGTCATGTGTATGTGTAATGATAATTATGTGTCTAGAAAGTATTTGGATTTACATTTTAGTTCATTTTAGTTATCCTTTTCCTTCATTTGCATTATCATTTTCATTAGGGCATAATATAGGCTTGTTAGTCTGTATTTATCCCTTTCATTCTCATTATCATTTCACTAAGTTTTGCATTAGTTGCATTATTGTCACATTAATTGCATCTTGCATAATCATGTAGTGTTCATTTCATTCTTTTTAAGTGCACTTTTCATCTCAATTAGTGTTCATTCATTAAGTTCATTATCCATTTAATCTTCCATTAGTTTTGCATCCTTGTAGCCCCGTATTACTAGTATTTGCATTAGTTCATTTATTAATTTTATTTATCATCCTATTATCATTTAATTACACTAGAAATAATATAGACTTTTTATTCCATGTTATTTAGGTTCATCTTATGCATATGACCCACTTATGTATGTTCATTACTTAAGAGAATGCACTGCTAGGGTATGGCCCAGAACATTCAAGTGACTTGGGGAGTGAAACAAGGGCATGCCTAATGTAAACTTGGCCTCCTAGATGCATTTGAATTGATAGTTCATGCCCACAACAAACATAATGAAAATTAGGGTATATTAGAAATTTTGATTGAATGTATTTAATGCATTTTGTTGGAACAAAAAAAGTCTCACCACGAGAAAATGGGTTCAAGTATTCAAAAAATAAGAGAGGTTATTGGAGAGGGTCCTCACATGACCCCATAGGTTTATATGGCTCATTTGTATGTGCCAAATATTTTTAGAATCACTTAATCAAAATTTGACAATTTATGCACTTAGGGAACTTAAGAGAATGCGTCACTAGGGTATGTCCTAAAGCATTTTGATGACTTAGCAAGAAAAATAAGGGAATGCCTAATGTAAACTTGGCCTCCTAGGTGCACTCATGATGACGGTCCATGCCCATGACAAACAAAATGAAAGTTAGGGTATATTGCAACTTTTGATTAAATGCATCTAATGCTTATTCATGCAATAGAAAAAAGTCTCACCACAAGCAAATGGATTCAAACGAGAATTCAAAAATTGAGAGAGTTTATTGGAGAGGGACCTCACATGACTCCATAGGTTCAAATGAATTATTTATATGTGTCGTATATTTTGAGAAATGCTTCGTCAAAGTTTGATAATTTTTAGACTTAAGACACTTAAGAGAACACATTGCCAAGGTATGGTTTGGAACGTTTCGATGAATTGGCAAGAAAAAAAGAGCATTCCTAATGTAAACCTATCCTCTTGGATTTTCTCGTGCTAATGGTTCATGCCCATGACAAACAAAATGAAAGTTAGGGTGTATTGCCACTTTTGATTGAATACATCTAACACTTTTTGTTGCAATATAAAAAGTTTCCCCACAAGTAAATGGATTCCAGTATTCAAAAAAAGAAAGAGGTTATTGGAGAAGGGAATCACACAACCCTATAGGTTTAGAAGACTCATTTGTATGTGTTGTAGATTTTTTGAAACGCTTTTTCAAAGTTTGACAATTTTGCACTTAGTGCACTTAGAGAATGTGTTGCTAGAGTATGGTCTAGAAAATTCTGGCAACTTGGCAAGAAAAACAAGGACATTCCTAACATAAACCTAGCCTCTTGGATACACTCATGTTGACGGTTCATGCCCATGATGAACAAAATGAAAGTTAGTGTGTATTGCAACTTTTGATTGAATGCATCTGACGCTTTTTGCTACAACAGAAAAAGTCTCACCCTAAGAAAATGGATTCGAGTATTCAAAAAAATAGAGATTTTGTTGGAGAGGGGAATCACACAACCCCATAGGTATAGATGACCCATTTGTATGTGTCGTAGATTCTGAGAAATGCTTCGTCAAAGTTTGACAATTTTCACACTTAGGGCACTTAAGAGAACATGCCACTAGGGTATGGCCCAGAATGTTCTGATAACTTGGCAAGTGAAAAAAGAGAATGCCTAACATAAAACCATCCTCTTGGATGAGCTCGTGCTGATGGTTCATTCCCACAATGAACATAATGAAAGTTAGGGTATATTGCAACTTTTGATTGAATGCACTTGACACTTTTTGTTGCAATAGAAAAAGTATCACCATAATAAAATGGATTTGACTATTCAAATTTAATGAGAGAGGTTATTGGAGAGGTGCCTCACATGACCCTATAGGTTTAAACGACTCATTTGTATGTTCCATAGGTTTTGAGAAATGCTTCATCAAAGTTCGACAATTGTTGCACCTTGGACACTTAAGAGAATGTATTACTAAGGTATGGTCCATAATGTTTCAATGATTTGGCAATAAAAACAAGGGCATGCCTAACATAAAACTAGCCTCCTGGATGTGATCGCACTGACAATTCATGCCTACAACAAATAGAATCAAAGTTAGGGTGTATTGCAATTTTTGATTGAATGCATATGACTCTTTTTGTAGCAACAAAAAACTTTTTAGTTTGTCTTATAGATCCTAAAAGAAATGAATTGAGCCTAAATAATATTCCAATAACTTTTTGACCTTAATTCTGAGCAAAGTTCCTTTGAAGCAAGCAATGTGTTGTTGTGTGCTCCCATTAAGATGGAAATTTCTTTGGACCTTACCCAACCTTCAATTTTCATGTGATTTCTCCTCTTCCTTCACATGTAGCTACATTTTTTTATGGTATTTTTAAGTATGACTTAGTAAGTTATGTGTTTGATAACTATGTTCACATAACATAAAATTTATACAAGTTAATAAATAATTGTAGATGAAAGAAACATAAACTGAACACGTATAGATACTTTTTTTAAACATGTGTATCTATAATATACAATAAACACATATTTGATGGGTACCTCTTCTAAATCTTCTTGAAGTGTTAGGGTTGCAGTCAACAATAATGTGTACCAATAGGTCCTTGTACATAAAAATGACATGTATGTAAGACTATTAATCTATGTACACATGTATAGTCATTTAATACATTTGAAAATCCAACATCTAATTCATGCTATAATTATAAGTTATAATATTATTTTTATTTTTTTTAAGCAAAAGTGGCAAGCCACTAATATATATATTAATAACAAAACTGATTCAAGAGCTCAATAGGGAAAGAATCAAGAAGAAAAACCTATATCCTTGTTCAAATACAATAAACAAAGAAGAAAAGAGGCTTTGAGAAGAAGCCCCCCGAAGATCCGGAGAGAGAGATAGATCCTGCCCATAGAACAAGCCTCTTAGAGGCCAAATTTAGAGTAGCGGGTCGAAACAAGACCGGAAGAAACCTTAAAAAATGACCCTCACAACCGGTTATCATGAAGACTTGGAAAGCAAAAATCTGGTTGTCGGAACACTGTAGAGCTGCCACAACCGGTTACCGGTTGTGTTATACCGAAACTTTGATACCGGTATGTTGTCCTCTTGACCGGTTCATAAAAAAGCCTCCATTACTAGTACTAGCCGACAGGATAAGAAGATGACTCCGCTACCGGTTCTATTGTACCAGTGGAAGTAAAAGCATAAACCAACACCGGTAAACAAGGGGCAATCAAAAAAATTTGGGTCATACCGGTTGCCGTCATATTTTCCACACATCAAAAAGGAGCATATTTTAAGTAGGAAAAAATAAAGACAAAATTACTTTACTCATCCATGGATGCATCCTCCTGGGTCTAAATTTCAAGGGCATCGAAAGTGGGCTGAAAGGAGGTAGTCCATCCCATGGCCTCATCCAGAACCGGTGCGTTGAGGTCTGGCACCCTATCTATAGCTCGTCCCCTTTCCACAGGTTGCAAAATTGGTAGACTGGGATCAATGTTTTCTATTTCCAGGATCACCATGAGAGCCCCAACTTTAATTTTGACTCTATGCACAATATGGTCCTCTAATTGTCTGCCAAATTGTTGCAGGTTGTTCTTCACATGGAGGAACTTTTGTCGTTCAAGGGCATGTTTTATTCGGTCATAAAGCACCATGTAAGCATGGCTGGTTCAAATAAAGTGTCATGGAAAAAGGCCCCCAAGGAGAGTCAACCCTTGCCATAGATTATAGTGTTAGGAATCCCACAAATACTGAGAGTGGGGGGTGAATCAGTATCTAACTGGTAATTAGAATTTCTTAACTTAAAACATGCAGAACATATTATAATAGTGTACCGGTATGTAAGAAATAATGCAATAAACAGAATCAAGAACATCCACATGAAAAGCACACCATAACACAAGGATTTAATGAGGAAACCCGGTGTGGGAAAAACCTCGGTGGGATTTGTGACCCACAATATTCACTCACTGGCCAATAAGAGAATACTACTTACAATAGGGGCCTGCACATGCAGGAAGGCCAACTGCCTAGAGCTCACTGCTCAATGGGAAGTCTCACTGACTTACAATGTGGATTATACAAATCCAATATCTTGTACTACTTTACAATAGCATCTATAATGCCAGATCTAGACTAGTTGCTGCTTTGCTTCTTACATGAACCTTTTAGCCTATATTTCGCATAATAGGTCTACCTAATATTTTTTCCTTATCGCTTACCTATCTTCTCCAAAATGTCTACAATGATCTCTTTTATATATAAGAGTCATTTTACAATTTTCCAAGTTGGCTTACAAAGTTTTTACAATAATAAACAAAATATAATATAACAAAATCCTGTTGGCCTCTGTGCCCGTATACTTCCTTTCTTTGTGTCGGTGCCGATGTCCTGAGTGCCAGTGTAGAGTGTGATCTGTTGATGTCGGTACACTAACTTGTCGGTGTAATGCCTTGCCGGTATAATGCCTTGCCAGTGCCATAGGATTGCAAGGTTGCCATCAATGACAAAACCTTCAATCACCTACAATGTCTCATTGGAGTGTGCATATGCCAACATATAGTTTACTAGGGCTTCATGGAACGAGGCCAGTGCAAGCATATCTTGTCTTACCAACTTAAAGAACACTAGTTCAAGCAGAGGAATAGATTGCAAGAGATCCAGAGCATTGGAAAGAAAATAATTGAGGAGTTGATAGGGATAAAGAATTCTTTTGGCTTGAGGGGAAAAAATCTCCTCACCAATGAAGTCTTTGACAACTCTTCTCAATTGTGGATTGTGCAGAAGAAAAAGTTGGTCGAGCTCCTTATCATTGATGTGTCCATGAAAAGTCGCCGAAGGTTCTGAAATTTGCACTAAAACCCAGTCGTTCCATGGCATATACTCCCAATGCATTTGCCTGCACTCTACACACGAGTCGTTCTCCATATTGCAGAGCACTAAGATACTTTAAAAATTAAAAAACTTTGATAACTTCTACTAAGAACTATGTATATAAAAGCAGGCTAGTTTCCATTTATAAACAAAATTAACATCTCGAAGTGCAATAAATGATCGGACTTTAAAATTGAGTTTGCGATTTCTTGAATTAATTTGTGACCGTAATGCAGTCGAGAGGATGTGTGAGAGGCCTAAGTCTATTTTTCCCTGTGTGAAGTGACATTATGAAAATCCTAGAGTACTTCGCACTAAACTTTCATTTATACCATCTACAAACTACATTTAAATGCATAAATGCTAGTGTCTTGTTAGTCTTCATATTCGCAGGCCCCGATTAAATGCCTACATGCGAGAACTTATTAAGAAGTAATTTGTGATTAGAGTGCTATACATTCCTTTTGTACCAATTCAAGCAATTTGGGAAAAGAAGACAATTTAGTGGGAATTGCAACTAACTCACCTAAAATGCCATCACAACCCATATTTGCTAACATGTCAGCAACGGAGTTGCTCTCTCTTAATGTGTGGCTAACAATGTAATCCAAAAAAGTGTCGAGAAGATCCAAGGTATGCTTCAAAACATACGATAGATGCAAGGTCTTAGATCTTTTTGAGGTAACTGAATTGATAATAACTAATGAATCCCCTTCTATATGAATATTGGAGAAGCCACACTTCCTTGCTAACACCAGGCCAGTTAGTAAAGCGTTTGCCTTCACCAAGTTATTTGTATCTGGAGGGATGGGTGAAGCTTGGAAAGCACATATTTTGCCAAATTGATCTCGAATGCAAACTCCAATTCCCAACTTCCCTCGGTTTCCATGAGAAGAGTCGTCAAAGTTGATCTTAAAGAAATTAGGTGCTGGGGGTACCCATTTTATGGAAGACCTATCTCTCACATGAGCTGAGGACCAATTCGGGGGAATCCCTATTGGTAAAATAATACCATTCCATGATTTAGCAATTACCTTATCCCACTGGGTAAATGACTGGATATCCTTGGAAATAGTGGAGAAGAATTTATGATTTCTGCAATCGAATTTTCCAACTTGATCAAAACTTGATCCAGAGAAGAGGATTTTTCTAAAAATTCTTTTGCTCCTCTCCCACCAAATGGCCCAAATTATGTGAGCAGGAACACATTTCCAAATGCCTAAAAGGGTTGATGTAAAAAATAAAAGAGGCCAAGACTTAAACATATCCCACAGTGATTTCGGAAAGGGCATCATAACTTGGAGTTTATTCATGATGAAGAACCAACATTGGGAGGCAAAGGTACAATGTAAAAATAAATGATCAACTGTTTCTTCCTCTAAGCCACAAAATACACAATTAAAAGCTTGTGTAATGCCTAGTTTTACTAGTCTGTCCATTGTTAGGATTCTTTTGTTCATCGTTAGCCATGCAAAACAACCTACTTTAGGTAGAACAATGTCATTCCAGCAGAATGAGTATGCCTGATTACTTACCTTACTGCTGCAACCCTGTTGTAAGGCATTGTAACCTTCTTTAATTGAATATTGCCCTGATTTAGAAGCTTCCCAAAATAACACATCATCTCTATTAGACATGAGAAATGTCCTATTCAATAAAATATTTGCCAAGGAGGAAGATTGTTGGGTGGATATTGGGAGAAGAATGGGATCTTTCCAGAATATTTTCCTTGAAAAAATTTCTACAGCAGACACATAGTCACTCAATTTTGTACCCCAATGAGCTATAGCTATATTCATAGTGTCTTCAATATTATCCAATTGAGCAATAGGAGGATGCCCACACCATGAGTCTATCCAGAAGTTAGCACTGAGACCATTATTAATTTCCCATGAAACATACTTAGATATTAGATTTCTTGAATCCATCATAAAATTACAAATAGAAAACCCCTTTGGAGGATCTAAAATTGTCAACAATCTTGATGGTTGAGTGTTGTCCAAATATTTTCCAGATAGCAGACCCCTTTGGAGGATCTAAAATTGTCAACAATCTTGATGGTTGAGTGTTGTCCAAATATTTAGCTTGCATAATCTAGCACCATTTGGAAACATGATTAGTGTACATTTTCCAAATCAGTTTCCCTCCAAAAGTCTTGTTGTGATGCTTCAGATTATGAAGCCCAACTCCCCCTTGGGATTTTTGACATGACATATTTTCTAGAGAGACTAAGGGGATTTTCCTTTCATTTATCATATTACTATTCCATAGAAAATCTCTAACAAGTTTCTGCAATTGTTGAATGATGGATGAGGGAGCTTTGAGAATAGACATGTAATAGGTCAGTATTGTTGTTAACACTTACTTGATAAGAAGGATTCTACCTGATAGTGAAAGCCACCTTACTTTCCAAGATGAAACTCGCACCTTGATTCTACCAATAAGAAGGTTTGTTTGTTCCCATAAAAAAGGGGATGCCAAGGTAAGAAGATGGCAATTGATCCATTGAGAAGCCCAAAGTCTTGGATATTCTTAGTGACAAGATTGAAGGTGTGTTAAAAAAAAAAATCTTAGACTTAGCAGCATTAATTTTCTGGCCCGAAGCAGAAGAATAGATTTCCAATGATTGCTTGATGAGCCTGGCTTCTTTTAGAGAGGCCTTACCAAATAACAATGTATCATCCGCAAAAAGAGAGTGAGTTACTATTATTGAAGTACCTCGAAGAGTGACACCAAACCAAAGCCCTTTTGAAGATTGAAAATTAATGTATCCGCTAAAGGCATCTTCCATGAGAATGAAGAGAAAGGGTGATAAAGGGTCGCCTTGTCTTATTCCCTGTGTACCTTGAAAAAACCCTAAGGGATGTCCATTTATTAGAATAGAAAAGTGTGCACCTGAGACAAAAGTTTTGATCCATTTGCACCATTTGTCTAAGAAGCTAAATTTTGATAATACTTTAAAGAGAAAATCCCACTTAACCCGGTCGTATGCATTCATCATATCAAGTTTGACAACAAACTTTTCTTGTTGGTTTTCATGGATAGAGTGTAAAACCTCATGTGCTACTAGGGCTCCTTCCATAATCTCCCTACCTGGGACAAAACCCCCTTGTTCTTGCGAGATAATCTTGGGTATGAGATAATGCATTCTAAGGTAAATGGCCTTAGTTACGATCTTGTAGATTGTGTTACAAAGAGAAATAGGTCTAAATTCTGCGAATGTTGATGGAGAAGGTGTTTTTGGGATGAGAACAATATTTGTTGCATTAAATTTTTTTAGCATTGCTCCCTTTTTTCTGGATTCTTCCATTACTGCTAAGAGGTCAAAACCAATCACATCCCAACACTCTTAGAAAAAGAGGGCAATGAACCCATCCGGACCTAGGGCTTTATCTGGAGAAAGGGAGAATACCACTTTGTGAACTTCCTCCAGAGTGAAAGGGGCCAGTAGGACTCTGTTATCCTGGTTGGAGATCAGAGGAGGGATAGATTGCAGTAGAAGCTCAGCATTATCCTTCCAAAAAGGATCTAAATTAGAAGGTGGGGGGGCTAAAAGATTCTTGAAAAACTTTACTCCTTCATCTTGAGTGTTTACTAAATTTTTAATCAATACCCCTCTGTCTACATGCTTGATTGAGAATATAACATGAGATGCTTTTCTTTGTTTTGTGGATGCATGAAAGAATTTTGTGTTCTTATCTCCCTGCTTCAGCCAAAGATCGCTTGATTTATGTCTCCAATATTATTCTTCTCTCTTATAAGCTTCTTCCCACTCACTTTGAAGACCCTTCTGTGTAGAATGCAGGAGCCGATCTAGTCCCTTGGAAATTATGTTTTGGTTAACTTCTTCCAGTTGCTGTGCAATGATTTTTTTTTTAGCAAAAATGTTCTTAAAGATCATTTTATTCCATTCCTTAGCCTGGACCTTAATAAACTGAAGTTTCTTAAAAAATTGGAACATCTTTGTTCCACTACATGCAGGGGCAGATACCCACCATTGTCTTAATAAAGCTTGAAAGTGTGGATGTCTAAACCACATGCACTCAAACTTGAAAGAAGAACCAAAACATGACATAGGGTTATGTTTTTTCCATTCAAGGACAATTTGAACTGGGAAGTGGTCTGATTCTGAAATAGGAAGAATGTCTGAATAATAACTGACCTGATTAAGGCATCATTCCAAGGGAATGAAAAACCCATCAAGTCTCTCTGCAATCTAAAGGAAGCCTGATCTCCTGTTAGTCCAAGTGAAGAGACCATTATTGGGAATCACATCTAATAAGTTGTAATCTATGGTGAAACTTAGAAAATTTGCATAGATCATGGGGGTGTGCAGATTCCTCCTTGTTTCTCCTTATGAGACAAGATTGCATTAAAGTATCCTTCGATGTTAAAATTTTGTGCTTCTTCTTGTTGGAGTAAAAGAGTCAGTTTGTCCCATAGGTATTTCTTTTCCTGAGTGGAGATGGGGCCATAAACATTAAATACCGTAAAGGTCATTTCATAGCATACTACTTTCAACATTTGCTAATTATGATCTTGATCTAATAGGTGAGCTTGAACTTTTTTAGGTTTCCATAATGTAAGCAATCCTCCCGAGGCCCCAACACTTTGCATATGGGCAGATCCAAATTGTGTCCATTCAGCCACTGTTTTGTGATACATTTCCTGTGATAACTTCATTTCTTGGAGTATAATGATGTCAGCCTTTGAAGAATCAAGGTGAGATTTGATTCTCCCTCTTTTGTCAGGAGCATTAATGCCCCTGACATTCCAAGAAATCATTTTCATTGTGAACAGGGAGTGCCTTTTCCACTCCTTGTAATTCTTTTTGATACCTTGAATTTACCGTCTAAAGTACTCTGCACACTTGCCTCTATTTCTTCTTAAATCTTCACAGAGTTCGGTTTTCTACCTCTCTTTTTTGGGGTTGTAAACACTTCTAATTTCAAGTTGGGGCTCTACTCAACCGATAAGGACTGTGCATAGTCAAAAACAAATTTCTTTATTTTACCATCTTGTGAAGGGGCTTCCATTTCTTCCTACCTAATTTCCAAGGGAAGTTCCTCTTTATTTGAGAGGTCAATAGTTGAACAACATCACCTTGTCTTTCGTAAGGGAAAAATTATGTTTGTCATACTAACACATTCCTCCTCTACAATTTCCTCAATCATAGTGGCAGCTAAAGTCGATAGGATATCATCTGCTACTTCCTGAATATGACCCTCCTTGTTTGAGACAACTACCACTAAAACTGATAAATTCTGCATTAAACTCTAAATATCAATTAGGGATTTGTTAAACATTAGGTCCTGAACTATAGTTTCTCTGTCATCAGATGTTTTGTCACATAATTGGAGAACCAGTGTGGGTGTGGAGGTAGATTTATAGCTATAAAGAATCCAGCTATACATGATAAAAAAAATTGGTCAACTGATTAATCCACTAAACGTAAGATGGCTCAAAATTTAAGTCATCCTGAGGTTCAGAGGGATCCTTACATAGTTGTACAGGGTCAGAAGACAAAACTGCCTCACGCTGGTGGGCAGTGCATAGAAGAGGGTCTGAGCAGTGATTTTTACAAACTAAAAGCTCTTAGCACTCATGACCACTACAGGAATTTGTAAAATGACCTAGTTGGTGCTGATATTTGTGGATGACCTCTGCGTTATACAAAACAATGTCTTCATGCCATAAACCCCATTTTGATGTGATAGTTAAGTGCCTTGGCAGGGTTTTATCTGAGGCAAGAAGAAGGCAAACTCTAACATCTCTTTGGATTGTTTCAAAGGGAATAAGATCGTGAGAAACAAAGATTCCTAATTGATTGGCCATGGTCTCCACAATATCCAGATCTCTATATTCCAAAGGCAAACACGGTAAAGAGATCCAGTGGGCGTAAAATCTATATAGATTAGGATATGATTTAAAATTTGGAATCTAGGACAAGGTTAAAAGACTAGCCCCTTGACAAAACCAACCTTTGTTTTTATGAATTGCATCTCTATCTTCAGATGAAGAAAACATAGCAATAAAAAACCCCGAATGGCGATGAGAGCCGATTTCCGGAGAAAGGAGACCGACTGGGAGAGAACGTGGTCAGGAAAGGTTATCTTGATAGTGGAAGCATTCTCTACCAGAGCCCGAGTTAGAATGGGAAAAGAGGATCCCGCCTCTTTGAAATTTACATGTTTTCTTTTCCACACAAAGTGCGTTGGTTTTGACTTGAGGGGGTCTCTGTGGTCACCTTGTTGATCTACTCCATTTTCCCCTTTGGCGAAACAATCCTTGAGAAGACTATTGAGATATGGATGGAGATGCTTTATAGATGTCAAAAATTGGTTGTTTCTCTTGATGTTTTGACTGAAACGTTGTCGAAAGTGGAAGCTTTTTGGCAAGATTTTGAAAAAAAAATTCCCGCCCAAATGAATTTTGAAATGATGGGCCATGGTTAATAGGATTTTTTTTTTCCCGCCCGAATGGTTTTTGAAAAGGTGGGCATAAGCCTGGGTGTCCTTTGGAGTCCTTACGAGCCCCTTGGTTGTGAGAAGCTCCCCGGACAAAGATGTTGGAGTTCAAATAATTCTACAGATTTCCTTTTACTTTGTGGGGTTGAAAATAAAATGAGTGGGCCAGTTGAGCAAGAGGATGATTGAAAAAGGTGTCGGGGCTATCTAACTGGACTTGTAGACATGCGAAAGGATTCCACCATCGGTTCCTTGAAGGTAGGTCTAAAACTGGTTTGATAAAGGTTTGTCCGTGAATATTTTGGTGAAGGGATTGATATCAAAATTTGAATATTGGCCGAATCGAGGGGCATCCTTAGTTTGTCCTAGACAATCCTGATGAGGGTCACTGTAACCTTGCCACCATCTTCCATTTCCTGCAGCCTTGCTACGCCCTACCACCCTACATTGGCATCTTGCTGCCATCTTTCATTCCCTGGAAACCTGTTTTGAAACCCTAAAACATGCGATCCCCCTCCCAAATTACCATATGATCCCTCGTTTTGGACTAATGATCCCACAATTTTTATGCAAGAAGTTATAATATAATTTATTTAAATTATTAATTCAATTAAACTTGGGTTGAATTACCTTTCCTCGATCGCTCATTGTACTTTCAAAAAAAGGAAAATGATGCACCTCGTCCACACACTAGCCATACTAGGTGTGTCCTACAAGATAAAAATATAAATTAATATATAATCTAATTAATGACAATTTAAATGATATGCATATTGTAGACACCTAAATCAGCACAATATTTAAATAAATAAATTTTATTTGTTTAATTATCATTTATCCACATATTAATTAAATTAAGGTTTAATTAATATCCCCTTTTCTTATATCTAAACATTAATAAAATTCAATATTTGATAAATTCCCCTTTCTCCTGTTAATTAAATAAATCTTATTTATTTGATTAAATCCCCTTTCCACAATTAATTAAATTCATCTTCTAATATAAATAAATCACTATTTATTTATAAATTACCCTCCCACTTGCATTTTCCCACAAATGCAAGTTGCACTTATTAATTGAAATAAATCATTTTATTTTAATTAAAAATCCTAATTTCTCCCACTTGCATCCTCCTAAAAAATCCACTTGCATCCTAATCATTCTTCTAGAACCTCCTAAATCCCACTTAATTAAATCTAATCCTATCCTAAACATTGTCACATTCCTAAGTAAAAACAAGTCACTTCTCAAACCCTCAAAGTCTTCATAAACCATTAAAGGCTTTTTGTCTCCAACAAGTTAACTTCCAAAGTCTTCAATAACCATTAATGGTTAACTCAACCTCAACCCTTGGTTAGAGACTTTCCCTCTAACTTAACCATCATTTAACCCATGGGTCTCTTCAAGCATTCATTTCTTTGACCATGGTTATCCACTAACTCTTGCACAAGAGTTTACCCTTTGGGTAAAAGGATTATCAAGTAACTCAACCCTAACCTTACCTCCTAAGGTAACCACCATGTCTTCTCAGGCATTTAATGCCTCTTGCATCTCCTCTCAAGCCCCCTCATGGCGACACTTGTCAGCCTAGGATTGGGTTGAAATTCTCACAAAGATTGAAGATCGTTCAATCCTAACCCTTGTTAAGATTACTCGATCTTAATCCTCCAACTTTCCATTTCTTCTATAAATAGGCTTCATTTCCTTCATTATTTATAATCCAAGTCTTCATGCATCTAATTTATAGTCTCATTTCATCAAGGATTTTAGCCTCTCTTTGATAATAATAATTAGATCATTTAGTAGCATCATAGCCTAGATTTATCATGTTTTGCATATCATGTTAGTAATATATCATGTTAGTCTCATTTCCATGCTAGCTTATTATCATCTTAATGTCATTTCTTTCAAGTTAGTAAAAAGATCTAAATCTTTCAATTTAATGCAATTAAAAGGAACCTCTTTCTCATTTTTAGGCTCTAAAAATAATGAAACATTTTTTCCTTGCAAGCATAAAAAGAACAACAAAATCTCACATTTTATTTTGGCAAGTTAGGATCACACTTCATTTTTGGGCTCTAAAAAGAACAAACAACTTTTCAATTCTTGCAAAAGGTAAAAAGAACAATCAATATCTCATTTTCTTGCAAGTAAAAGGAACAAACCACATTTGCTTATAGCAACGCAATTTCTTTTATTGACCAGGTTTTATTTTCAAAGTAAAAAAATTGCTATGTGGGACTAAAATGAACACCATGATTGCTGGAGCAATATCTCCAAATAGAAGTTAGAAAATCATTGCAATGGAGGATTAAAAGGAACAACTTGTTTGCCTTCTATAGAAAGTGATAGGTATATGCTCTCCCCTTAATTGGGTGACCAAAAAGCCAAACTCACTATTTCAAGCTTTCTTTTAATTCATGCAAGTAAGATACAACCTTTAAAAGGCATGCCCTCCTGAGAAGCCCATAAGACCGGTGAGAGGGGAATGACCTAAGTGGAGAATGACTTAAAGCCAAGTTTACCAACCTACTATAATCAAATGTGGAGGTTGATGAAAATCCCTTCCAATGGCAGTGTGCATTGATAGTCTTCCCCCAGTATCCTTGAGATACGAAAAGCCTTTGTTTTAAAGGTTTGGAATCCTCTTGAGGGAGTTTTTCTTTCATCGCACCAAATGAAACCTTTACTAAAGAGCCTTAGAATTAGAAACTTCATCGAGTCAGTAACCAGACATTTGTAATAGAATAGTGCAAGGGTGGGGAAGAATCCATCCCTAAGACACTCACCATACATCTCCCAAGAAAATGATCCAATTGAGGAGCAATCCTTTGTGGTTCAACTTCTGGAAAAAGGCAAAAAAATGGGCGCACCCTAGGGTGTGACAGGGTTGTTTAAGTTGAAGGAGTATCAAGTTGTGGGCTATGATATTATTGATGACCTTTGAAAAAAGAGTCTTTTTGGTGTGTTTTTCTTGTTATCCAGCTAGTGAAAACATCAGGGATTTGAAAAGATCCTCAAAAGAAAATACACTAAATGTTTAGATTAGGAGCAAAATTTCCATTGTGCTCATGAATGTTTGATGTGTTCTTGTTATATATCACAAAAACATCTTGCTAAAAATCCAACAAAGTTAGAAATCATGCAAAAACTTGGAAAATCAAAAAATTTTGCAGAGTGGCGCATTTTACCTTTCTTTTAGCACATTTAACCATTCTTATAGTGCATTTGACCATTATTTTAGCATATTTGACCATTCTTTTAGCGCATATGACAAATCTTTTAGCGCATATGACAAATCTTTTAGCGCATATGACAAATCTTTTAGCGCATTTAAGACAAAGAATCTAGACCAAATTTCAGAGATCCAAAAATTGATTCAGATACCCTTTTGGGCCTTCTTTCAGATTCAATTGTCATAGACAAGGTTTCTTCCAACAAGATCATAGGAATATCATCTAGTGATCCAAGTTTCACAATTTCAACCTTTATCAACATTAGATACTTAGTCTAGGTATCCAGGTTAGTCAAATCAATCTAGTCTCCAAAATCAAAGAACTTTATTATATCATTTGATGCACTTAATCACATCAATAGGGAGCATATTGAACCCTCTATCTGACTTTGTAAGATTGATTATCCAAACAAGTTATTTATTATCAAATTAACCTTTCCAAACTGAAACTTTGATCATGTAATGCCCGCCAAAATACCCTAGAGAAACTAAGGATCTAACATACTAAATGGAGATTAAAAAAAAAAATTACAACTAATGCAACACATAACATTCATTAACATTAATCATTATGAACATGAATTATAAACACATTAACTAATTATGCAAGCGGAATAACATCACAATAATTACTACTGCCTCTCTAGGGTACCTCAATGTCATTACTTATTACAACTATCATAAGCAATAACATTACACTCATTTGATTACCACACTAATCATCGATTAATCCTTAATCTTATTCAAATGCAACTTACATACTTTATTTCATTACGATATGCAATCTACTTGATTGTTTAACCATTATGAGATGCACTCTACTCTATCAACCAACTAATATGATATCCATACTTTCCATGAAAGACAAATCCCATTACTTGAGTTCATTTTAAAACCAAATCCAAATGAGCTTAAACCCTTAACCATTTCCTATCTACATGATCTTTATCCATCCACTCATTCATCTATATTCTTAACATAATCATTTCCTTTAACATTAATCTCAAGTGCATAATGCAAGAACCTTAATGCTTTCCTTAGATACATGCCATATGTAATATTCTATATTTCTAATGCAATCACATGAATGACATCATTACCTAAAATGATATTAACTAACAACCACAATTCCTACATTATATCATTCCATTCTCTTAAGGTTCTTTCACATATTAATCCACATCCTAAATGAGAACCATGGAATCTAAACTAATGCAAATAATAACATAAATCAATTTCCTTCCAAATCTACATCTATTACAAATATGGCATTAACATGAAACCATTTACTCTCATTAAACAAGATCATCACCATACATCTCATAGTCTCATTATTACAAATCAAGTCGTAATCCTAAGATACCAACTACAATACAATATAATTACAATCATATGAATATCACATCATGAATATGGTTCCTCATAATACATCTACATCTTACATGATAATACATTACATAAATCCAAGATATCCATTACATAAATATGCTAAAAGAAACGTCCTTGACTGCTACAATGAGAAGAGTCTGCATCCACACATGAAGAATCCAAGAAAATATCCCAATGGTTGAAAAGCACCAACAACCTATGGAACCAAAGGAATCACCCCCCTTGCTAGGAGATGACACAAGGTCCCAACACACACTCTAGACCTAAGTTGGCACCTAACAACCAAAGAGACTAAACAATACAAGGACTCTCAAGCAAGATCCAATCACAAGAAATCACAATAAGAAACTCCCAAAGGCTTAAAAATAAACAAGATATAAATGTAATCCAACAAGGGGGACACATGTAGGAGTGGAGTGTCATCACATGCCATCCTATAACAAATATTATACATAAGGCACAAGCCTGATGGGCATGCAAAGCCATCTCAACCTATGAGAGACCAAGGGAGATTGACTTGCCATTGCAATGGCCTTCCCATGCCTATCTTAAAACATCCACCCTAGGATCAAGTCATGGGGCTTAACTATTAATTATCTTGATTAGTGAATTATTTACCCGTCCCATTAATTTGTTATTATGTTATCACTTGTTTACATCATGGTAAACTTCCAATGTGCCTTGGCGATATAGACTTCATGTATCCTTGCAATGAACCTCATGCAAGCCTATCTCTTGTGATCTCGGTCCTCACAAGGAAGCCCACTCCCCCTAACATGTTCCCAAAACATAAATATAACAAGAGGTTCATAATCAACATGTAAATTTGAAAGTCATAATCAACAACATGCAGTCATACTCATACATGGACATCCAAGATTACAACATCAAATAAAGGAAATAAGAGCCTCATAGCAGAATAATGCATCAACCATAATAAGGCAATCAAATCTACTCAACAAATGAAGTAAATACCAACAACAAGGCACATCAACTTGCTGGTCTGAAATCAATAAATCAATCCTCTCTACCATGGCTTCTCAACATGATAGAGGGCACAAAATCATAAAAATCCATCAAAAGAATCATCAATCAGACAAAATATAGAATCTGGAAAAACATCACCAGACATCCAAAACTGCCTTTGGTACAAGATCAAACTCAGAAAATCTGGAACTAACCATCAAACTGACAAAATACACCTTAACCACAGTTTAGCGCATCTAACAAACAAAAAGGTACATTTGACAATTTTTGTGGTGCGTTTGATCCATCATTCAGCGCATACAATAATTTCTGAGGCACATTTAATAACTGTTTTGGCACATATGAATAATTCAATAGCACATTTGACCAAATAATTGGCGCATATGATAAATTATTTAGTGCATTTGACACAAATCATAAAATTGACAGGGAAATGCCAAAATACAAATCCAAATTAAAAATCAAGGAAAGATAGTTAAGGCATAAAACCAACTCGATAAATGATGGCCAGACAAGACATGATATACGCAATAATCGGATTGCAAATCCATAAATAGATAAAGGATAAAATGAAAATCAAATCATAAGAGTTTCTGACTCGACTATAATAAAAAACGCTCACAGAGAGCTCATTCTAGACCTAATACATCTCCTTTATATAAAACAATACTCAAAGAAGAACAAAGACCAAATAAAATCAATGGTAGTGAAAGAAACAAGAAGAAATCTTTGTAACCTTCCTTTCATGACAATGCCCGTCTAGGAAACTCGCAGAGATAACCAGACAACACAACTAAACCCAAAATCCACTGAGCACAATAAGGCTCTCAATAAATCAATAAATTCAACAACCATCAAGAAGCCAAATATAGAAATCCATAAACAATATTCTCCACAAAGTCGTGCATTCACAACAAGAAGCCAATAAGAATGATTTATTTTCTCCTACCTAAAGTTAAACTATATCATAAAATCTATATAGGGGAAATATTTCTTCTCTACTATAGTCCAACTATATAAAATATAATTTTCCCTAAAATATACCCGCATATAGATATTTGTAGACACAGCGAAAACACAAAAACTAAAATTAAAACTTCATGGAAAGGCCTCCAACCTGGATTAGAAGTGATGGAAGAAATTTGATGAAGTGGCCACAAAAATCCAACAAAACTCCAAGCCAAAATCCAAGCTTGAAAATAAAAATTGCAGAAAGATTCAAGAGTGTAACCCGATAATAGGTTCAGGCTACCGAATAAAAAGGAATACCAAGCCTAAAACCCTAGCCTCCAATCCAAAACCCTAACCTCAAAATCAACCAATGACAATAGAGGGTAGGTAAGGAAAATATAAAAAAACTTTTATAAATATAAGTGGGATGTAAAAAGAATATAACATAAGATACTTTATTACTCCCACATAAATAATAATTAAATTATACAAGTACTATAGGCTAAGATTAAACAAATCAAATGGGTAATTAAATAAATAACCCAAAGGCTAATAAAATAATTAAATAACCTTTAATAAATATTAATCAACATTAAAGATAAAAGGCATTAATAAACAATAAATAATTAAGCCACAAACATCAAACACTAAATAAATAAACCATAAACAATAAATAAACCACAAATATAAATTAAACAATAAATATTAAATAGATCATAAATCAACATTAAATAGATAAGCACTAAATATCAAATAATTAAATACTCAAAAAGTCAACAATCCAATAAATTAAATTAAACATTATTAACTATAAAATCACACATAACTACATCAAATAAATCAACAATAACTAGCATACTCGCAAAGTTACAACTCACTAACCGACATGGCGAATTACGCCAAGACGCTAACGACTCAAAGTGAACAACTTAGACGTAGAGTATGTGAAGGGAACTCATGCCATCTTCAAACCACATGCCATTGGGATTTAAAGACACACTCAGACCTATGGAGCTAGGTGGAGTTGGTGTCTGGTACCTACAAGTATTGCAACCACAAAGCAATGATACAACATATACATATATTTATCATAACAGACAAGTGATGAACTACAATGACACATCTCACTTGCAATGAGTGATGTGACATCATCCATCTCACGAAGACAACCATACAATGATCAAACACGTTGCATAATCAACTCATCGTATTTAATCATGTACTAGGGTTAGTGAAATCATAATAACATCAAATCCATGATCAATATAAACCATCAATAGTCCATCGACACAATAATGCATATAGAATCCATCAGCATAAATATGATCCATCAAACACATATATCCATCAGATCACATGATCAATAATGATAGTGTCACCATCCATATAAATCATCAAAATAGCATATTTCCAAGTAATGTCTCACATCATAATGAGCAACTGAAACACATGTATAATCATAATCTAAAACATAATAAAGTGTCTAGATAAGTCTATCATGCATGAAATAAAAGTCAAGTCAAGGGTGGACACTACAAATCACTCGTATGACCATCCCTCGTCCCTTGAAAAAGAAGAAGATTAGTCAAAGGAAATGAGTCCTAGCATAAATCAAGATCAAGATATCATGACTCTTCAATCTAATCCCATTTTCGATCAAGATCCCACCTGTCAAGAATCTTATGATGATCCCCCAAGCTTTTGGTATTCCATACACGATGATCCCCTTTCATCTCAAGATCAAAGTGTCCTTTCAAATCCCATTCAACATCCACCTCCTAAGAAATATCATGATATCCCTTCCATCTCCTCCAATGATCTAATTCAAAATCAAGAAAAAAGTACAAATGATCCTATTCCATGTCAAGATCAAGGTATTACTTAATCCTCCAAATCCATTTTAGGTCCTTTCATTCCAAATTCAAAGCCTTCCTTCCTTCTATCCATCTTAGGACCTTACATCAACCCATCCAAAATACCTCCATATCATTCCTACCCATCCATGAATCCCATTCCTTTTAGAAGAAATTTGGATGTCAAAAATAAAATCCATAAGTCTAAATATCCACATGCATCCAAAGTTCTACATGTTCAATCTAAAAGACATGTCAAATCAAAGTGAAATCTGATCCAAAAGAAACAAAAACAATATCCAAAAGGCTACCAAAACCCTTTAAGCAAAAAGAAAAATCAAAATCAATGTGGATGCCCATAAAAGCATTACAATCCAAAGAATAATCAAAATTGGCATCTAGACTTGTTGTTCCAAAAGATTCCTTCAACCATCTACCTAAACATCTCCCACTTTCCAAATCTATTCTTCCATCATTTCCTTTATCTATTTTGGGTCCTTGTGTCCCAAAATTCAATTTTCTCCATCATTTCATCACATCTCAAGTTGTGTACCAATGATGATCTTCCCAACATCTCCATCCATTCTTGTGGAAATCTTCAAACATCCTATCTATTATCCAACACCTCTTTTCCATTCCTTCAATCCCTATCATTTGGTCTTTTGCATAAATCCTTCATCCATGAAATAGGCATTTGTTTCATTTTGTCACATGCTTGCCCATGCTCGAATCTCATGTTCAGTCCATTTCCTCAATATCTATTCATGAAACACTTCAGAATCTGAGGTTGTTCCTCTTTAAAATTATCTTTTGGTTGGGATGCATACTCAATCCATAAAAGAACCACTTATCGTATCTTGGTATCGACATCTTTTCATTACTATATCTCATACACTTAATCAATTTCTCTAAATCATTGTGATCTCTTAGTTGAAGACACAACTAGTGAAAATTTTAAAATCATGCTTCAACGCCACTGCAATTATCAAACCTGCGTCAGTTTCATCACTTACAAGCCAATGCAAACAAAATAAGAAGAGAAAAAGGCAATATCAAAAGATCAAAAAGCATGAGCGAGAAAAGAAATATCAAGAAAATAAAAAAAATGCAATGAAATGCAATATCAAAATGCTTGGCTATGGGAACATGCAAATAAATCCATCGGGGCTATGGATGCCTAGCTGGCAATGGAGCAATATTTGTGATATTACAACGATAACCTTATTGGAGCTATGGACGCTTTCTAGTAGCTAGCCTCTATCCAAGATGATTTTGAAGTCAACGTAACTCATGTAGCTAGCCACATTGGATTCTGAAGATTACAATGATCATATGAGCCAGAATGAACCCACTTACACACACATGGGTAATCAAAGACTAAGTACCTTGATCCAGTTTGGGATTCTTCTTCCCTTTTGAGTATGCTTCCTAGTCGCTAGATATGTTTGGTTGAATTTTCTGGAGGTTCTAAGTGTGGGTGGGGTCTCTATCTTTGAAATATTCAGAAACACTTATTCGGGTGGCGCTACATGATGTGACAATCTCACATATTGCCCTTTTTGCAAATAGAGACCTCTATACTTGGGGGCACAATTCATCCACTCTATTTCTTCCTACCATATCTCCCATTATCCTTTATCCATTACCCTATCTAAATTCATCCCTAGATATGATCTTTTTTCTCCTATCCATATCATATATCCATCTATATCCCCTTTTCCATCCTTGATCTTGATCAAAAATAAGGACAAAAACACGATTTCAAAAAGCTCTTGACATATCCCTTCATGTTCCATAATAAGCTACCTCCATCTTTCTCCCATCCCTTTCCACCTCAATATTTCATTCATTCATTCATAATATTCCTTGTCTTGCTAGACATTGGGGTAAAAACAAATAAAATTGAAAATCAAAGCATGAAAACATGGACCATCCATCAAATCAGATCAACAATAGGCAAACTCTCCAAAGTCTACAATCAAATAGATCACATGTCTTGTTAATAAATTCATCTATCAACATCAACATGTCTTATACAGGGAAATGTACACTCGAAACTAGATAGATCGGTCTTATACGGGGTACTCACTCTTTGAAACTAGACATTTGTATCAATCATCTAACAATCAAAATAATGACATGTTGGCATTTGTGCTGAGTATGTTGACATGATGATATTATGTTGTCATTGATGTCAATATGATTTAAGAGTGAACTGGCAATATGCTGAAATGTGAACTGGTACAATGTGGTGAACCGGTATATGTGCAAAGAAGTGAACAGGTATATTCAAGCCAAACAGTTGGCAAAGTGAACCTGTATAATGATATAAACCGGTATATTGAGCAATAAGTGAAGTGCTATGTTTGTCCAAGAGAACCGGTATGATGAAATTTGAACCAACATATGGAATGTTCTCTATGAGGACTAAACATGATATGACTACCAATTGGTAGTCTTAGCTTAAGGGTTTTTTGGTTGAAGTGTTCCAACCTGTGTGACTCAATTGATGACATTGTGTGATGAGTTAGCATTCTAATGAAGATCTGATTGTGTTGCCATGTTAGCTTGAGCACGTGAAGAATCTTGCATGAAGGAGATTGATCCTATCTACCTCGAAAATGTGCGAAGTCCATGTAAACGGTGGAGAACGTGTGATGGGTTACAAGCCGCCATGAAAATGGTGAAGAATGAACGATGGAGAATGTCTTGAGATATGTTCAAGACTTTTGTATTCAAATGGAAAGTGTTCAATGGCCAGGATTGAACCGCCTGAATTGCTTGACCTAAATGTTTAGGGTTTAGGGTTTATGCCACCGACCTATCTGTTTCCTATAAGGTCGATGTTGTGTTTCTTTCTGAAGTTGTTGGTAAATGGTGTGTGTGTATCCAAGTGAAGAGATACATGATTCTTGCCAGACTAGATGAGATAAGAGGATTGAATCCTGCATTGTGTGGGTGCAAAAGGAAGGAACTTAAGTGGATCTGCATTAGTCATTGAGTGCTACTATCAGATCATTGTAATACCTGTTGATCTTTAACCACTTCAACAGTTGGAAAATACCTTAACCGGGTAGCTTTAATCAGCTTGTTGTAAATCCTTTAACTGAGTGACTCAAACTCATTGAGTTCTTGAAATCCTCTAACAAGGTAACCTCTAACAGGGTTTAACCCTTAACCGGGTATTTAGCCATCCCTTAACCGGGTGATCTCTAACAGGATCGGTTCTTGGCAGAACCTGTTTTAACAGTCTCTAACCGGACTAGGCTCCTAACAGAGCAGACTTCTAAAGAGTTCAAAAGTAGCCTGTGGGTATTCATCCCCACCATGGTTTTTCCCAGTTGGGTTTCCACGTGTAAAATCTGTGTGTTATGTGTAGTATTTTTCTTGTGATGATTTAAGTGATCTGTGTCTGAAGGTAAATCATGTTGAACTAGCCGTTATTATATTTCTGATGATAGATTACCTATTCATGCATAAGGGTGAAATGGAAGTGTAGTATTAAGTTGAGTGGAAAGATAAGTGATCAACTGGTTAATGCTTGTCACAGTTATTCTTAGCTTTACCGGTTGCACTTTGTTTCAAACTAGTGTTACTGTATGTCAGACATTTGCAACGTTTGCAGTCAAACCGGTTAGGATGAAGATATTGTGCCTGTACTAATTCACCCCACCCCCTGCCCTCTTTGTACTAGTTTGGTACTCATTACTCATCATTGAGTTATCAATTGGTATCAAAGCATCCTCCAGGTCCTCTATGTTGTAAGATTAACCGCTTGAGGGAAAAATCCTATTGTAATGATGAAGAGAGAAGGTCCAAAGTTCAACAGAGATAACTTCAAAATTTGGAAGGACAGAATGAAGATTTATTTTAGAAGCATGGGTGCTCAACACTGGAGCTATGTTGAGAATATTTTTCTTATTCCTACCGATACTCTCATCGATGATCAAAAGAGAGAAATACAGGAGAATGGGCAAGTCATGGAAGCCCTAATCGGCAGCTTATCTGACATTGAGTCTATTGATGTCCAGGATAAAGATAATCCCAAAGAAGTATGGGACACACTTGAGAATATCTATGGCATTGATGAGCATGTAAAACAAGCTAAGGAAGAAAGTCTTAGAGGGAAGTTTGAAGACATGCGAATGGTTGAAGGTGAGACCATTCAACAGTATGGAATAAGAATCAAAACTGTTGTTGGAGATATCAAGAGTGTAGGTGGTAAAATGGAAGATTCCACTATGGTAAGCAAAGTTCTAAGATCCTTATTACCGGTCTATGCAATAAGGGTTGCTACTATTCAGGAGTTGAGATCAATAGACAAGACTAAGGTATCCCTAGACTCCATCATTGCAAAGTTGATAGCTTATGAGCTAAATAGTTTTGATGGCAGTGTTCAAAAGACTGAATCAGCTTTTAAAGCTTATGTTGTACCATCCAGAAAAGGAAAAGAAGCGTGCACCAGTGGTGAACCAAGACAGAACAGAGAAATGGATGATGAGGAGATCCTGATGGAATTCGAAGCTCTTCTTGCCAGGAAACTTCCTAAAGGAACTGGTAAATACTGTTGGGAAAAATGGTGTCTCAACCTTGCATTTATGCAAGGTTACTATTTATAGTAAGTTTTCATTTGAGCACGAAATGGTGCGAAACTCTCCCTGAAGCTTCTGGTTGGCTAGATAAGCATTCCGGTAAAGTTGCGTCGCAAGGTCACAGCTAGTTTTGAAGATATTAAAGTTTTCGTCTTGGAGTGGTGCGATAAAATGTTTAAACTTAATTTTGGAGGCTTTAGAGGCTCTGAAATGCCCTGAAAAGTGGTCGTAACCAGCGCAGTGGGTTACGAGGTGATAGAGCACTTCGCGAGCTTTCCGGCGCTTCAAACGGTTCGTCAATTGGACACCCGGTTCTCAAGTTATGGCCTCCAGAAGTTTGTACTCCTGAAATAGGAAAAATAATTTGTATCGGATACATAAATGAGCTGTAAAAGGGAGCGACACGTGTTGATGTGTGCTTTAACATGTCATAGGGCATCTAGAAGGGAGATAAGGTCGGCTACACCTTATTGGGTGGTTTTAGCCCATGGTTTTGTAATACCGTTTGACGGTTTCTTGTATTGTATCTCCTATTTATGAAGTGTGTGAGATAGAGGTTGTGTAAGAGTCTTATGGCTATTGAGTTGCTTCTGAATCTCTGATTAGTGGTACTCCTGTGAAGAGTTTGCTCTGCAAGTATGTTGTAATCTATTTTTGATTGCTGAATAAAATATTGAGCTACTTTTGGAGTGTGGGGTTTTTCTCCCGAAAGGGTTTTCCCCATGTAAATCACTGTGTTGTGGTATGAATGCTATTATATCTATTTCTATTTTTCTGTAACTGTTGTAACGATCTGAAAAAGTTTTGCATTACCCTCCTCTCAAGGTTATTGTAGGAAGTTGTTTTCACTACTTAACTTCCTTACAAGTGGTATCAGAGTCTGATCACCTTTGGTTTCAATTGTGGGCAGTTGGGTTTTTTGAACTAATCCAGATTTGAGTGGGAGCTTGTGCAGAAGATACTTTTTGATCTTGTTGCAGGAATATTCAGATGGCGAATTCATCAGGGAGAATAGAGGTGGAGAAATTTAATGGAAGTAATTTTGAGATGTGGAAGCTGAAGATGGAAGATCTGCTAATAGATCGAGATCTTTGGGATGCTGCTGATGCGAATGTCCAAAGGCCCTCAGATCCTACTGCGGCAGCTCAGTATGATGTTATGGACCGAAAAGCCAAAGGTCTAATCAGACTGTGCCTGGCAAACTCTGTTCTAATCAATGTCCATGAAGAGAACTCTGCAAAGAAGCTATGGACTAAGCTTGGTGAGATGTATCAAGTGAAATCTTTATTAAATCAAATTTTCTTAAGAAAGAAATTATATTCCTTGAAGATGGAAGAGGGTGGACGAATTGCAGACCACCCGGAAGCATTCAATATGTTGGTGGCTCAATTAGTATCCGTCGGTGTTAAGATGGACGAGGAGGAGAAATGTCAGATCTTGCTTTGTTCTTTGCCTGATTTGTGGGATTCTCTTGTTATGGCTATCGGTAGTACTTCTGTTGTTTTGAAATCTGAAGACATGGTGGGTGCCCTACTCGGTGAAGAGATGCGAAGGAAGGTATCCATCAGTTCAAAGGAAGCCCTAACCGTTCGTGGAAGACCTAAGGAGAAAGGCAAGAAGAATGAGAAGCGCGACAAGTCCAAATCCAAAGGGAGATCTAAATCTCCTGGAAAGTCCAAAGTCATTTGCTGGAACTGCGGTAAATCGGGTCACATCCGTAAGGACTGCAAAGAAGAAAAGAAGAAGAAGAAAAAGAAAAAGTTTGATTCTGATTCTGAGTCCGACAAGGAAGATGGCGATGCATTTATTGCGGCTTTGGCGACTCATGCAGGTAATAATGCCTGGCTAATTGACTCAGGTGCATCTTTTCATATGACTTCCAATAGAGATTGGTTTTCTGAATATGAAGGATTTAATGGAGGTAAGGTGTACGTGGGTGATAATTCACATCTAGACATTGTTGGTCGAGGTAAAGTTAGAATCATGTTTTCTGATGGTAGAATAAAAAGGATTAATGGTGTGCTGCATATCCCTGGATTAAAACGAAACTTGTTATCTGTGAGCAAACTGATAGATGCGGGTGTGCAGGTAGTCTTTTCTGAAGCAGGATGTAAGATGATTAAGGGTGCTATGGTAGTTGCTAGAGGTGTCAGGTTTGGCACTTTGTATAAGCTTGAAGCATACACTGTTGAGTGTAATAGCACTTCTGTAAAAAGTAAATCTGCGGATACTTCACTGGAAGATTTGAAGGTTTCACCTTCAGCAGATGGAAATGGTTTTTGGGTACCTAAGGGTGCTCTTTCGTCTGAAGCAAAGTTACCTGCAGAGAAGACTATGTTATGGCACCAGAGACTTGGCCACATTGGAGAAAAGGGTCTAAGGACCTTGAAAAATAAAAACCTTGTTAAAGGTTTGAATGATTGTAATCTTGACTTTGATTTCTGTGAGCATTGCATTTATGGAAAACAAAACCGCGTTCAGTTTTACTCGAGTTCTCATAAAACTTGTGGTGTTTTGGATCTTATCCATTCTGATGTGTTTGGTCCAGTAGATGTCTCTTCGATTGGAAAATCCACATATTATGTTTCATTTATTGATGATTTTAGTAGAAGGACATGGGTTTATTTTCTAAAGAGTAAATCTGAAGTTTTTAGTCATTTTAAAGAATTTAAAGCAATGGTTGAGTTGCAGACTGGAAAGAAAATAAAATGTTTGAGAACTGATAATGGCGGTGAGTTTTGCTCTAATGATTTTGATAGATTCTGTAAAGACTGTGGAATTAACAGGCAGAAGACAACTCCGTATTCTCCACAGCAGAATGGAATTGCAGAAAGAATGAACAGGACACTGATGGAGAAGGCTAGGAGTATGTTGAGTGGTGCTGGTCTCGAACAAATTTTTTGGGCTGAAGCTATTGCCACTGCTTGCTACCTGATTAACAGGTCTCCTACATCAGCTCTTGTTGATAAAACGCCTATGGAAGCATGGTCAGGTCACAAGCCTTCATTGAGACATCTTAGAGTTTTTGGTTGCGAGGCATATGCACATGTGCCAAAGGAGAAGCGAACAAAGTTGGAGAACAAGGCTGTGAAATGTATCTTCATCAGGTATAGTTATGGTGTGAAAGGATACAAGCTTTGGGACCCTGTTGCACAAAAGGTAATTCACAGTAGAAGTGTTATTTTTAGAGAAATTAAGTCTCCTTCTGTTACATTGCAGCCAGAACAGACTAAAAAAGAAGATGTGATTCAACTTCCTTCTACACCTGAAAGAGTTGAATCGAGACCCCTAGATAGGCAAGAAGTTGAGGAGAGCTCGTCTAGCTCTTAATCTTCAGAAGAGGAGGAAGAACCTCCAACTCAGCTTGTTCGAAGGTCTACAAGACATAGACAACCACCTGAAAGGTATTCACCTAATGATTGGAGATGTATTTTTGCTCTGAATACTAGTGTGGATGAACCGAAATCTGTAGAAGAGGCATTAGGTATGAATGATGCAGAATCCTGGAAGATTGCTATGGAGGAAGAAATGGCAGCTTTGAAAAAGAATGATACATGGGATCTTGTACCATTGCCTGAAGGACGAAAACCTATTGGTTGTAAATGGGTGTTCAAGAAAAAGATTGGTTCAGATGGAAGCATTGAGAAGTATAAAGCAAGGTTGGTTGCAAAAGGCTACTCTCAGGTTGAGGGTGTTGATTACGGTGAGATATTTTCTCCTGTTGCAAAAATGACGTCAATTAGATTTTTGCTTTCTATTGCTACTGCTTATGATTTAGAGGTTGAGCAAATGGATGTGAAAACTACTTTCCTTCATGGTGATTTGGAGGAAGATATTTATATGACACAGCCAGAGCACTATGTGGTGAAAGGCAAAAGTAATTTAGTCTGTAAATTGAAGAAATCTTTGTATGGCCTCAAACAAAGTCCTAGGATGTGGTACCAGAAATTTGATACATATGTGTTGAGTTTGGGATTTGAACGTTCTAAATCAGATCACTGTGTTTATTATAAATCTGATGGTGATCATTTCTTATTCATTGCATTGTATGTTGATGATATGTTATTCATTGGTAAAGGGAAAGGTATGATTTCAGAACTGAAGTCTCAGCTCGCTGCTAAATTTGAAATGAAAGATCTTGGTGCAACAAAGCACATTCTTGGGATGGAAATTAGAAGAGATAGGGTGAACAGAAAGCTATGGCTAGGCCAGAGTAAGTATGTGAATTCAGTGTTACAGAGGTTCAACATGCAGAATTGTAGACCATTGAGTGTTCCTTTTACAGTTGGAACGAAACTATCTGTTTCAGATTGTCCTACATCCCCATTGGAGATGGAAGACATGAGTAGAATGCCTTACCAAAGTGCGGTTGGAAGCTTGATGTATGCTATGGTCTGTACTAGACCAGACATTGCCCAAGCAGTGGGAGTACTTTCTAGATATATGTCTAATCCTGGTAGAGTTCATTGGGATGCAGTCAAAAGAGTCTTCAGATATTTGAAGGGTACTTCAGAGTATTCTTTGTGTTATCATGGTAATTCAGTTGGAGACATGACTTCCCTTGATATCCATGGTTATGTGGATTCAGATTGGGCAGGTGATATTGATAGCAGAAGATCCACCAGTGCTTATGTGTTTACTTTGTTTGGTGGTGCAATTAGTTGGATGAGTAAGCGACAGGCTGTGGTTGCTTTATCCACTACTGAAGCAGAGTATATGGCAGCTACTAATGCTTGTAAAGAGGCTATTTGGCTTAAGAGACTGTGTTCGGATATTGGAATAAAGCAAGGTACAGTGACAGTTTACTGTGACAATCAGAGTGCAATTAGCCTAGTTAAGAACCCGACATTTCATGCCCGGACCAAACATATTGATGTTCAGTATCATTTTGTTAGAGATATGGTCGAAGATGGTAGGGTGAAGCTGGTTAAGGTGGAAACTTTGATGAATGTTGTAGATGCTTTAACTAAGGCTGTGAGCACAGAGAAGTTCAGATGGTGTTCAGAGTCTATGGGCCTTATGGCCCCTAGCAATTGATTCATTGTGTTGACATTCCCTTCCGCTCCTACAAGGTGTTCGACAAGTGGGAGATTTGTTGGGAAAAATGGTGTCTCAACTTGCATTTATGCGAGGTTACTATTTATAGTAAGTTTTCATTTGAGCACAAAATGGTGCGAAACTCTCCCTGAAGCTTCTGGTTGGCTAGATAAGCATTCCGGTAAAGTTGCGTCGCAAGGTCACAGCTAGTTTTGAAGATATTAAAGTTTTCGTCTTGGAGGGGTGCGATAAAATGTTTAAACTTAATTTTGGAGGCTTTAGAGGCTCTGAAATGCCCTGAAAAGTGGTCGTAACCGGCGTAGCGGGTTACGAGGTGATAGAGCACTTCGCGAGCTTTCCGGCGCTTCAAACGGTTTGTCAATCGGACACCCAATTCTCAAGTTATGGCCTCCGGAAGTTTGTACTCCTGAAATAGGAAAAATAATTTGTATCGGATACATAAATGAGCTGTAAAAGGGAGCGACACGTGTTGATGTGTGCTTTAACATGTCATAGGGCATCTAGAAGGGAGATAAGGTCGGCTACACCTTATTGGGTGGTTTTAGCCCATGGTTTTGTAATACCGTTTGACGGTTTCCTGTATTGTATCTCCTATTTATGAGGTGTGTGAGATAGAGGTTGTATAAGAGTCTTATGGCTATTGAGTTGCCTTTGAATCTCTGATTAGTGGTACTCCTATGAAGAGCTTGCTCTGCAAGTATGTTGTAATCTGTTTTTGTTTGCTGAATAAAATATTGAGCTGCTTTTGGAGTGTGGGGTTTTTCTCCCGAAAGGGTTTTCCCCACGTAAATCACTGTGTTGTGGTATGAATGCTATTATATCTATTTCTATTTTTCTGTAACTGTTGTAACGATCTGAAAAAATTTTGCATTACCCTCCTCTCAAGGTTAGTGTAGGAAGTTGTTTCCGCTACTTAACTTCCTTACAAATACAAAGGTAAGCTCCCTTTGAAATGCTTTTCTTGTAATCGGATAGGACATATTGCTATAAACTATCTTAATGGTGACAACAAGGATAAATTGGAGAGGTTCAAGAAATTCAAAGGAGAAAACTAGAGAAAATGTTTTGTTGCAGTTGATGAAGGTGTCACAGATGACAAATCATGAGATGAAGAGAATGAAGATATTGTGTTTATTGTAGTAAAGGAAGATGTGTCAGACAAGAAGGCTCTTGTCTCCCGCTTTGATAATTCCAATGAGTGGATTATTGATAGTGGTTGTTCTCACCATATGACTGGTGACCGGAGCAAGTTTCTATCTTTGGAAGAATATGATGGTGGTGTGGTTCATTTTGGTAATGATGCAACATGTATGGTTAAAGGAAGAGGATCCATCTCTCTGAATGGAAAGAGCGGTGCTGACAATGTGTATTGGGTGGAAGGTCTCAGACACAATCTATTGAGTGTTGCCTAGTTGAATGACAATGGACTCAATCTGGAATTCAAAAATGGAGCGTGCAAAATCAAAGGAAAGAATGGTGAATTGATGGCCACCGGTATGCAGACCAAAGGTAACCTATTTCAGCTAAATGCAAATATAAGTACATGTCTTATGGCTAAATTTGATGATAGCTGGATATGGCATAGGAGACTCTGCCATGTAAACTTTGATAACATTGTGAAGGCCAATAAGATCAAGGCAGTCAGTGGATTGCCGGTGCTGAGAAAACCGAAAAATCCTTTGTGCAGAGAATGTCAACTGGGGAAAATGTCTTCCTCAACTTTTAAAGGTAAATCTTTCACAACAGACAATTTACTTGATCTTATGCATATTGATTTGTATGGTCCTATGAAAACTAGGAGTGTTTAGGGAGATAGGTATTTTATGATTCTTACAGATGATTGCTCAAGAATGATGTGGGTCACATTCTTGAAGGACAAGTCTGAAGCCTTTGGAAAGTTCAAAGCTTTCAGAGCATTGGTAGAAAAGGAAAGTGGTAGAAAAATCAAATGCCTTAGAACTGATCAGGGAGGGGAATTCACTTCTGGTGAATTCAACAAATATTGGGAAGAGAATGGTATCAAGAGGCAACTATCTACCCCTCGGGCTCCACAACAGAATGGCTTAGTAGAGAGAAACAACTGGATTGTGGTTGAAGCAGCTAGAACCATGTTGATCCAAGGAAAAGTTGCTCACACCTTTTGGAGAGAAGCGGTGAGCACTGCAGTATACACAATGAACCGGGTACTCATCAAGAAAGGAAAGGATAAGACTCCTTATGAGTATTGAACCGGTAAGACACCAGTGGTAAGATACTTTAGAATGTTTGGTAGCAAATGTTATATCAAGAGGAGTGAACATCAGAGCAAGTTCGATGCAAAATGTGATGAAGGAATATTCTTAGGATATTCCACCAAGAGCAAATCTCTCAAATGTTTCAACAATAGGACTTAGAGAATTGTTGAAAGCATCAATGTTAGAGTTGATGAAAACTCTGGAAAACTTAAGGAAACCGACAGTAAGCAAGTAAGAGATGAACCGATAGTAACCTTCTGGGAACCGGTTGCTAATCAGCCAAGTACCAGTAATAGTGTTCCCACACTAGTAGATGTTGATGCTGATGAAGATGAGGATGAAGAAGAAAAGTAGGAGGAATCAGTCAAGAGAATTCCTCGATATGTCAAACTGAATCATGATCCAAAGCAGATCATAGGAGATAAAGATGCAGGAATCCTTACAAGAAGAAAGGTCAAAGAAAATTCTTGTATGATCTCTGAATTTGAGCCTAAATCATTCAAAGAGGCACATAAAGATGAAGTCTGGATCAAGGCAATGGAGGAGGAACTTGACCAGATAGAGAAGAATGGTACATGGTCTTTGGTACCCAGACCAAAGCATAAAAATGTCATTGGTACCAAATGGGTTTTCAGAAACAAGCTGAATGAGGATGCCACAGTGGTAAGGAACAAAGCCAAACTAGTATGTAAAGGATATGCTAAAGAAGAAGGAGAAGACTGTGGAGAACTCTTTGCCCCAGTAGCCAGATTGGAAGGAGTTCATATGCTTCTTGCATATGTAGCTTTTAAAGGATTCAAGGTATACCAAATGGATGTAAAATCTGCATTCCTAAATGGAATACTTGAAGAGGAGGTGTATATAGAGCAACCAAATGGGTTTTCCCTATCAGAAGATAGTGACATGGTGTGTAGGCTACATAAAGCCTTTTATGGACTAAAGCAGGCACCTAGAGCATGGTATGAACGATTGCACTCCCATCTTGTGAAGATTGGATTTGAAAGAACAAGTGAAGATAGCAATATCTACTTGAAATCAGAAGGAGATCAGATTCTGGTCTGTGAAGTATTTGTTGATGATATCATCTTTGGAGGTTATGACAAGATGAGTCATGAATTTGTTGATGAGATGAAAAAGGAGTTTGAAATGTCACTCATAGGGGAGATTAAGTTCTTCATTGGACTATAGATTCAACAAATGAAAGATGGAATCTTTATTACTTAGTCCAAGTATGTCAAAGAGGTGTTGAAAATCTTTGGCATGGAACATAGTAAACCGGTTGGTACACCAAAGGTGATCGGTTGTAAGCTATCAAAAGAAGATGACTCGGTAGTGGTAAATATTCAGAAACACTTATTTGGGTGGTGCTACATGATGTGACAATCTCACATATTGCCCTTTTTGCAAATAGAGACCTCTATACTTGGGGGCACAGTTCATCCACTCTATTTCTTCCTACCATATCTCCCATTATCCTTTATCCATTACCCTATCTAAATTCATCCTTAGATATGATCTTTTTTCTCCTATCCATATCCTATATCCATCTATATCCCCTTTTCCATCCTTGATCTTGATCAAAAATAAGGACAAAAACACGATTTCAAAAAGCTCTTGACATATCCCTTCATGTTCCATAATAAGCTACCTCCATCTTTCTTCCATCCCTTTCCACCTCAATATTTAATTCATCCATTCATAATATTCCTTGTCTTGCTAGACATTGGGGTAAAAACAAATAAAATTGAAAATCAAAGCATGAAAACATGGACCATCCATCAAATCAGATCAATAACAGGCAAACTCTCCAAAGTCTACAATCAAATAGATCACATGTCTTGTTAATAAATTCATCTATCAACATCAACATGTCTTATACAGGGAAATGTACACTCGAAACCAGATAGATCGGTCTTATACGGGGTACTCACTCTTTGAAACTAGACATTCCTATAGATCATCTAACAATCAAAACAATGACATGTTGGCATTTGTGCTGAGTATGTTGACATGATGATATTATGTTGTCATTGATGTCAATATGATTAAAGAGTGAACTGGCAATATGCTGAAATGTGAACTGGTACAATGTGGTGAACCGGTATGTATGCAAAGAAGTGAACAGGTATATTGAAGCCAAACAGTTGGCAAAGTGAACCGGTATAATGATATAAACTGGTATATTGAGCAATAAGTGAAGTGGTATGTTTGTCCAAGAGAACCGGTATGATGAAATGTGAACCGGCATATGGAATGTTCTCTATGAGGACTAAACGTGATATGACTACCGGTTGGTAGTCTTAGCTTAAGGGTTTTCGGTTGAAGTGTTCCAAGCCTGTGTGACTTAACCAATGACATTGTATGATGAGTTAGCATTGTAATGAAGATTCAATCGTGTTGCCATGTTAGCTTGAGCGTGTAAAGGATCTTGCATGAAGGAGATTGATCCTATCTACCTCGGGAATGTGCGAAGCCCCTGTAAACGGTGGAGAACGTGTGATGGGTTACAAGCTGCCATGAAAATGATGAAGAATGAACGATGGAGAATGTCTTGAGATATGTTCAAGACTTTTGTATTTAAATGCAAAGTGTTCAATGGCCAGGATTGAACTGCCTGAATTGCTTAACCTAAATGTTTAGGGTTTAGGGTTTATGCCACCAACCTATCTGTTTCCTATAAGGTCGATATTGTGTTTCTTTCTAAAGTTGTTGGCAAATTGTGTGTGTGTATCCAAGTGAAGAGATACGTGATTCTTGCCAGACCAGATGAGATAAGAGGATTTAATCCTGCATTGTGTGTGTGCAAAAGGAAGGAACTTAAGCGGATCTACATTAGGCATTGAGTGCTACTATCAGATCATTGTAATACATGTTGATCTTTAACCACTTCAACAGTTGGAAAATCCCTTAACCAGGTAGCTTTAATCAGCTTGTTGTAAATCCTTTAACCGGGTGACTCAAACTCATTGAGCTCTTGAAATCCTCTAACAACGTAACCTCTAACAGGGTTTAACCCTTAACCGAGTATTTAGCCATCCCTTAACCGGGTGATCTCTAACAGGATCGGTTCCTAGCAGACCCTGTTGTAACAGTCTCTAACCGGACTAAGGGAGATTGTCGGCATTTCAATAAGGATATTGAGAAGGTTGTTGATGATTATGGATATAACTAATTAAGGATGTTTACTATCTTAATATTATTATTTTGTCATTGATGTCAAGTAATTGATTTTCTAATTCACTATGATTTTGCCATATCTTAAGAAGTATGATTTAATGAGTATAAAGATGTCGGTAAAAGACACAGAAAGAATGTGATGAATAAGGGGAGAAATAATTTATTCAATGGGCAACTATTACCAAGTTAGACAATGATGAGATCATGATGTTTAGATTGTTTTGATATCCTACATATGTTGTTGATTGTAAGGTTCATACTATACTATGTTACCGAGTAAAGAACCTAGTCGATAAAACCCTAAGGTTATCACTATCGGTTAATGAAGGCGGAATGTCTACCGAGTGAAGTTTAGTATTTACCGAGTTATAACCGAGCTGTAACAGAATGCATTAAATGATTACATGTGTTATTTAATGAAGGAAGCTAATGAGCTAGAACTGATTAAATGATTGGTATGTTGTGCATGAAGTTTGTTAAAGAATCTATGGCAAAGGAAAATCGGCGGAAGATCTACAACACAGATTGAACCGCAATACCCTAGCACAAGTTCCAAGAAATGTATGCAAGTTTCAAGGCGGGGTAAAATATTTTTTAGATCGAAGAATACATTGAACCTGGTCAAGTTTGAAGATCTGATGGCTATGATTGATCATGGTAAATGTGATCAGGGAGATTAAGTGGTTGGCAAATTGTTTATAAATAAGGAACTGTTGATAAACAATGTATGCGGGCAAGTGTATGCACAGGGATGCTACATAGTGATTACCGAGCATAGAAGCTTGAAGACCTATTTGAATAACAGAGTATAGAGCCCAGCAGATGGACAAGATAAGTCCTATATTGTATTAAGCAAATAAGAATCTGCTTTAGCATTTTAGATGTGAAGTTGCAGATAGATTTTTATTACTGTTATTTTGTGAAGTGATAGAAAATCTCTTAATCGAGTGGACTTAACAGTCTTATTTGTAAAACCCTCTAGCAAGGTGACATTTTGATTGAGTGTTTGAAATCCTTTAACAAGGTCACTTCTAACAAGGTGAAGATCCTAACAGATCTGAGGGAAATCCCTTAACTGGGTCACATCTAGCAATGTGTTTGTAATCTTTAACAGGATTTGCTTTTAACCGAGCATACTCTAGAAGAGTATATTTCTTAGTGGGTCCGAAATCCCATAGTGGTTTTTCCCTATTTGGGTTTCCACGTTAAATCTGGTGTTATGAGTGTTATGATGTTTATATGTTTTTTAGTTTGCATGTTTAGCAGTTTTGATTATATTACTGAAGTATATGTTACCGAGGTTGAATCTGATGTTTTTATGGAAGATTAAGTTTGTATGATTCACCCCCCCCCCTCCTCATCTTATTAGCTCGGCATCTATACTTACATTAAGTATTAGAACTATCAATTGGTATCAGAGCTTTGGACTTTGGAAGAAAAGTTTAAAGGTACTTGAGGCAAAGATCTAAAGATGTATAAGAGGGATGCACCGAAGCTGAACAAGTCAAGTTTCTCTACATGGCAGAAAAGGATGAAGCTACACCTATCAGGAGTTGAAGAATATGTTGTATATTATCTGGAGAATGATTTCATTACACCTAGCACCTATCCATTAACAATGGAAGAGATAAAGGAAAAGCAAGAACATATCCAAGCAATGATTGAAATAACATCCGCATTGATCGGCTCAAAGTTTAATGATCTAGAAGGCTGCAATGATGCAAAGGCAATGTGGGACAAGATCATATCTGTATATGGTGGTGATGAACATGTTCAAAGAGTAAAAGTGGACAGTCTAAGAGGGCAACTTGAATCTATGAGGATGAATGAAGCTGAGAACATAACCCAGTACAGTACAAGACTAAAGGAGATTGTCAATCAAATCAAAGGAGCAAGTGGAACCATTGAAGAAAAGGACATAACAAGTAAGTTGTTAAGAACTCTTCTACCAGCTTATGCAATCCAAGTCTCTGCAATCAATGAATTGAGGTCTGTACCCAATATGCCAATTTCTTTAGATGCTATTATTGGTAAGCTACATGCATTTGAGTTAAGTAATTTTGATAACGGTGGGTCTTCGGTAAATAAAGTTGAATCTGCATTTAGTTATTACCATCTTGATGAATCTACTGATTACAATGAAAGAAAGTATAAGTACTCTGAAGGAGATCACAGTGGAGCAAGTGAAAGATTTCGTAAGAACATGGAAGAAGTACACAAACTGTATGAGGAAATTAGAAAGCAAGAAGAGTTTGAAGCACTATTAGCTAGAAGGTTACCGAGAGGCAAAGGTAAGTATAAACAAAAACTACCTTTGAAATGTTTCAATTGTGATAAGATAGGACATATGGCTTCTAACTGTCCCGACAAAGAATCTACTGAAAAGAGAGATTACCAAGATGACAGACAAAAAGATAATCATTACAGAGGATACCGAGACTTCAGAAGAAGAGATAGAAAGACATGCTTAATAGTTGATGAGGAATCCAATGATGATAAATCAAATGAAACTGATACAGAGGAAGTAGTTTATGTGGCTATCAAAGATGGATCAGATGATGAAAGGTATGAAGAAAAACCCTAATATCTCACATAAATACTAATGATTCTTGTATCATAGATAGTGGATGCTCACATCACATGACAGGTGATAAACACAAGTTTGTTATGTTAGAAGATTATGATGGAGGCTATGTAAGATTTGGTAATGATGCACCACGTTCGGTAAAAGATAAAGGATCAATAACACTTCTTGACAATGCTAAATGCAATTATGTTTATTGGGTTGAAGGTTTGAAATATAATTTGTTGAGTGTAGCACAACTAAACAATACAGGTTACCGAATAGAATTTCAGAAAGGAATTGTCAAAGTTCATGACAAGAATGGAAAGTTAGCTGCTACTAGGACACAAACAAAAGGTAATACATTTCATCTTGACTCAACTCAAAATAAGTGTCTGTATGCGGGAAAAGCGGGTCGATAGAACTCAATATGTGAAAATATGTTCCAAAATACCTCTCCACACACACACATAGGACTTCTTGGTGCAAGCTATGGAGTAATGAAGTATCACTCAGCTTCCCAAGCTGGGTCCCATGGTTCTCTATCCTACAATGTCCCTCAAACCAATGTTTTTGCTCTCAAATCACTGAGCAAAATGGTTTAGGGATGGCAAATGTAAGAACGAGAGATGCTTTGATAGATTTTAGAATGAAATGCATCCTAAGCTATGCATGATCTTAAAATGTAATAAACTAGATTATAAGATGACAAGGTTAGTATAAATACTATCCTAACATGATATATTAGTCTATGATTGAGCTAAATGATAAAGAAAATATTCTAAACATGCATATTTAGTCTAGTTCCTGATTTAAAAGAGGCTAAAATGATGAGCATAAAATGAGATATGAAAGCTTGAATGTATTTGAGCATAAGTATGATACTACAAATTTGAAGGATGATTCAAAATGGAGGAATGAGAGCTTTATTTATAGCAAAAATAGGGCAATGGATGGTCAGGATTGAAAGAGTTGATCAAGGGTTGAGTTTGAAAGTTGGGGATCCATGTTTGCAATTTACACCAATGAAATGGTGACAAGTGTCAACATAGGGTTGGGTTGAGAGAAGGGGTTGGAGACATTAAATGCCTAAGAAGACCTTATGGTTATCTAGAAGGTAAGGGTCAAGCCTAAATTAAGATTACCCAATGGATTAAGAGTTAATCCAAGGATAAACCCTTGTGCAAATGATTAAGAGATAATCATGGTCAAAGCATTAAAGGCTTGATGAGACCCTTGGGTTGGACGAAGGTTGAGTTAAAATAAATTCTTTAACCATGTAAGAGGGTTTGAGTTAACCATTAATGGTTATGAAGACTTTGGGGAATTAAGTGGTTGAAGGCTTGAAGCCTTTAATGGTTATCAAAGACTTTGAGAATTTGAGAAGTGACTTCCCTTTGTTTAGGGATGTGACAAAGTTTAGAAGATGGGTTAGGCTAATTAGAAGCGATTAGAAGAGTCTAGAAGGAATTAGGAATAGGATTTAGGATGCAAGTGGGAGATGTAGGAAAATACAAGTGGATGGAGGGATAATAGGATTTAATTGAATTAAATGATTTATTCAATTTGGTTGCAATTTGGGGAAATTAAATAAATTAGATTTATTCAATTTAGGATAACTATTTAATTAAATTTGAATTTAATTAAAAGTGGATAGGGGGAATTTAATTGAATAAAATGATTTATTCATTAAATGGTTATAGTGAATTTAATTTAAATAAATTGAATAATTTACTTAATTAAATAGAGAAATGAACATAAAATATTCATTTAGGAATATGGTCATTTTTATACGTCTACATTTTGCCCCTCTTTGAAGTGATGTGTGTGCACATGTTATTTCAAAGAAAATGATGCGCTATCATGATTTATGATCAAATGCAATTTTTGTGTCGCTCTTTTGATTTGCAAGTCGTGCCCCAGATTTGATTTGATGCGTGATGCCCCAAATTCGATATTTTGATGGTGATGCCCCCTCGGGAGATGAATCAATTTTTTTTTTTGAAATTTTTTTATTTGATTTGATGAGTTGCATGTGATATGTAGGATTTCGTCTATGTAAAAAGTGGGTAAATTGATTCATCTCCGGATAAGTTACAAGTTTTAGGGTATAAGGGAGACCACGACCGTATTACAGGTCCATTTGGCTAACCCTAATTTTATTTTCCTCCTATAAAAGGGGAAAATAGCTTTGATTTGATTCATTTGTGCCTTGTTGACTTTGGAGAAAGAGAATTTGGTCTGAAGAGAAAATGCCTATTCCGTATTCCAAACACCGTTTCGAGCGCGTTCGGAGGTACCGGAGACCTGCAGCGTATGGACCACCAGTAAGTCAACATTTTTGACCCTCTTTTGATTTTTGATTTTGTCATTTTTAGTCATTTTTTGATTTTTGAAACTCGGTTTTAGCGTTTTAGCGTGTCAAAGTCGTAGATTAGCGCATACGAACTATTAAGTAGTGCATCAAGTCTATTTTAGGGGTGCGTTCGAAATAAAATAGGGTAACGCATAGGAAATATAGGTTAGCACATAGACTCAAAATAGCACATGGCAATAGTCGGGTAGCGCGTTAGGTCAGCAGGTTAGCGCGTAGGGTAAACCTAGCGCATAGGAGTCACAGGGGTTCGTATGGGTAAGGGGGTTTAGCGCGTAGGGCTAACCTAGCACATAGGGTGAAACAGGTAGCGCCTGGGAGGGATAGATTAGTGCGTGGGTAGGGTTTAGCGTACAGAGTAGATTAGGTGGTGCATGGGGGGAAAAGGTTAGCGCGTAGAGGCAGTCTAGTGCATAGGGTAAATAGATTAGTGCGTAGGAAATACAGCCTAGCGCGTGGGTAAAGTTTAGCACAGCGGGAGTCTGTTTTAGCGCATCTGGAAAAAAATTTGCAAGATGAGGTGTTTTGTAAATTTGTTGTGTCTGTTGTCATGATTTTATGGATTTGTCCAATATGAGTGTTGATATAACTTGTTTTGATGTGCGATATTTCAAGTTATGTATTGATATCAATGTGGTGTTTTGATCAAAATATGATTTATTTGCGTACCCTATTTCAAGTTCAATGTGTGAAGCCTGATTTGTGTTACAAGTTGGTATGGGTTGGAAACTTGAGTTGTGTTACAAGCTGATATGGGTGGGAAACTTGAGTTGTTTTACAAGTTTATGTGATTGTGGAGACTTGAGTTGTGTTACAAGTTTTGATATGGTTTTTGATAACTTGAGTTGTTTTACAAGTTGATATGAAATGATAGGATTTTGAACTTGATGTAGATGAGCACATTGTTTCATGTTGTTGATGTGAGTTTGATTTTGATATCTTTGTTTTAATGTGGAAACTGATATTGGATTTGTTTTGCTTGTTGACAAGAGCGATTGGGTGTGGTTCAGTCGCGAGAGAGATTTCCGAGACCGTGGATATTGATACCGCGGTTGTCTCAGGCCGATCTTGACATCATTAAGAGATGTGGGTTGACCTCCCTTTTGGATATGCCTTGGTTCACTGTGAATTGGGGGCTACTGACAGCATTGGTCGAGAGGTGGCATAGCGACACAAACACCTTTCATTTTGCGACCGGAGAGATGACAGTCACACCAGAGGACTGTTACAGGATCCTGCGGATTCCCGTAGTAGGTGCACTACTACCGTATGAGCAGTCGAAGGAGGGTGGGACAGAGGCACTGCGTCGTATCTTCCATGATGAAACGGTTTGTGGCTATGAGATCTCGTGGCAAGAGTTTTTGGACCTGGATTATGCGCCACTGTCATCTGTACTAGCAGGGTTTATTGGTGGATTCCTTTGTCCTGATCGTAGGTCAAAGGGATTCTCTGTGGGATGGGGGTTGGTATTAGAGGAGATGGTCACACAGGGCCGGAGATTTTCATGGGGATCAGCTATGCTGGCCCATCTTTACATGGGCTTACATGAGGTGGTATACCTTGGTTATGGCAGTTTGTCAGCTAGCGTGACACTTTTATAAGTATGGTGGTGGGAGCACATTCCAGCGGCGAGGCCACTAGCAGATAGAGACAAGCCTGTGGGGTGCACATATGCGTATGGATACAGGGGTCTAGTTGTCCAGCGCAAGCTGGGCAAACTAGAGCATTGGAGGAGAGTGCTTGATGATATAGATACGGTCACCTCGCAATCGTATATAGGATGCGAGGTGTGGGCAGAGGACGGGCTGGAGATGCCCTTTGTTTTTATGACCAGATACATGATCGGGAGGACCCTGTTTGTGATAGAGAGGTTTGTGGTGACCCGAGTTTTGAGGCAGTTTGGGCGCCAGCAGGGTATTCCACAGGGAGCGTGCCTATATGCATGGTGGCGGCAAGATGTAGGGGATTGGGGTCCGACCATTGATAGCACAGTGGCGGTGGAGGAGTTTGTGGGGTTGGCAGGGGAGATATGGGATTATGCCCTAGAGATTTTGGACACGGGCATTACTGATGAGTTTGTCAGATTGTTTGTTGCGCGGGCGGTGGCCAGGATATCGGATTCGAAGGAGATGAGGCCAGCTTTTAATTTCGATGAGGAGGAGGGAGAGGGAGATGATGATGATGATGATGGAGAGGATGGAGGAGATGGACGAGGGAGAGGAGCTAGAGGGAGGTGGGGAGGTAGAGTTAAGAGAGGAGATAGGGGTGTAGAGAGAGCGGTGAGACGGGGGATGATAGACAGGGGGAGAGGTGGATTGGCTATTGGAGCCGGTGGAGAGGGGAGAGTGGGGGAGGTGTTAGCTGCAGTGGGGGGCACTGATGAGGTGAGGCGACCAGCACAGAGGAGGAGGACGGATGTGCTCCCACCTCCAGCACCGAGGACAGGTAGGGTAGGAGGAGTTGCCCCTGCACAGGTACCATTACGGGTTCGGGTCCCTACACATATTGAGGATGCGTAGATCCGGACCCTACAGGTGACTGTACAGTAGCTGCAGACACAGATTTTGACATATCAGCGACAGATTTCTTAGTTGACCACTGAGCGGGATACCGAGATAGAGCAAAGAGGGCGAGCGGAGGAGCTAGTATCCAGCATGCAGAGAGCAGCAGCGGGTGGTCCGATTAGAGACACCCTGAGAGAGCTAGCATTGAGAGCTCAGGAGGCAGAGTATTATTGGTGGCACTATGAGGCGGCGGTACCCAGGGATCAGCGAGTACAGAGCTTTGCACAGTCGAGATCCAGTCGATCTCGAGATACTGGGTCGCGATCTGAGAGCCGAGGTGTCACAGGGCCACCGAGATAGGACCCTCCTAGGGATCCAGGGGCGAGTGCATCTGGAGATAGCTCCATCTCCGTCAGGGGATAGTCATACTTGAGAGACGTGGTCTCTGTTGTATTTTTTATCATTGTTATTCTTTGTACTGGACACAGTGTTGATACATTTTATACCTGCTGATCATTTTTTAGATATATATATATATATATATATATTATATATATATATATACGGCACCATTTTCGTTGATCATGTGGTGTGTTTATGTGGGTTATTTCTTTATGATGATGCAATGCTTTAAATATATGATATAATGTATGATGCAGGATGTATGTTTTTATATGCTGTGAGATGTATCTTGAAAATGAGATGTATGATTTGATATGCAACTAAATGTAAAATGATATGCAACTATGTTAAAATGATATGCAACGATGTTAAAATGATATGCAATGAATTGTAAAATGATATGCAACTATGTTTTTGGTAGCATCCTCATTCTGTATTTGCCATCTGATATAGCCATTTGTTTTCTTTCTTTTTAGGTATCATCATTGAGCATTGATTTGTTTAGGATATGTTGAAAATTTATACAAGCATAATGGTATAATTGAACCATAATGACCTGAGAAAAATTTACATGATGTTTGATTTTGCAAGATAGCACAAGCGTCAAGGTATAATTGAACCAGGATGACCTGAGTGCGTATTGCGTAACCAAACAAGATTGAATCATTTGTATGCGTGAAGTGGAATCAGGCCTTCCGTGATATTCGACGTATCACGTCTCGAGGCAAGTATTCACACAGTACAAGTGATCACCTCCTAGACAGAAGACTAAGAAAATATTGGAAGTTCCTCATGATCTCTAGCTTTGAAGCTTTTTAGTGAGAAAAGGAAGAGAATCCAATAATTCAAAAAGTTCAAAATGCAAAACTAGTTAAGATTTTTATGCGATAATGCAACATTTAGTACTTCAGAAAATCATCCATCCTTGGTATTTTTGTGAATTGTTTTGTTTTGTTTTGTGATGAAGCGTAGTTTTGGTTGTTGGATGTCATGCTTTTGAGTTTTGCAAGTAGCCTTGATGTCTTGAATGTTTGCAATATTGAGACTATTTAAATGCCCCTAGCTGGGTGTCCCTCTTGATGTGAATATGTACAATGATTTCCAAGCCATGGTGTATTTGTGGTAAGAGGATATATATGGATAAACCAAGATAGTGACTAGGCTAAATATGTCCTGAATGGATATTTGCTAAGTGTTGAGCGATGGCCGATAGTGTTTGTATGGATAAAATGGTATGGATATAAATAGAGGAGCCATTCTTTCACAAGAGTGCCTGTTTACCAAGTTTTCACCATTTGTTTTTATTGTACTTTGTTTTTGCTTTTTTTTTTGGATAAAATGGTATGGATATAAATAGAGGAGCCATTCTTTCACAAGAGTGCCTGTTTACCAGGTTTTCACCATTTGTTTTTATTGTATTTTGTTTTTGCTTTTTTTTTTTTTTTGGATTTTTTTGTTTGTTTTGGCTTTTTTCGTGCACCAGAGTACTTAAGTGTAGTATTTCTTCAGATGGATGTTGTTAGTTGGTTCGTCGAGCACATCTCCTTCTGAAGTTGTTAGCTAATAGGCACTAGATCCATAAACTGATATGATGACATAGGGACCCAACCAGTTAGGTTCAAATTTCTCTTTCTTTTCTCGATCTTGCTGATTTCTTGGATTTTCTTTGAGGACTAGGTCAACAACTTTGAAGTTGCGGGGGATGACCTTGTGATTGTAGCTCCTGCACATGCATTCTTGATATGCTTTGAGATGAGTATAAGCATGCTGACGTCTTTCATCTAATAGTTCAAGTTCTTACAGTCGGTTAACTCGATACTCTTCATCTGGGATTAAACCTTTCAAAGAGACTTTGAGAGATGGGATTTCTACCTCCAGGGGTAAAATGGCTTCTGATCCATATACCAATGAGTATGGTGTTGCTCCTGTAGGTATGCAGATGCTGGTTCTGTATGCCCAAAGTGTTGGATTGAGTTGTACGTGCCAATCTTTGCCTGCATCATTCACTATTTTCTTGAGGATTTTCAGTATTGTCTTGTTAGACGCTTCCGCTTCACCATTTCCTTGTGGGTAGTATGGTGTAGAGAACCTATGTTGGATCTTGAATTTTTCAAGTAGTTGTTGGACATCTTGATTTTTGAAAGGTCATCCATTATCTGTGATGATTGATCTTGGAATACCATATCTGCAGATCAGATAATTGAGGATAAAAGAGGCAATTTGTTTCCCAGTCACTATGGTCATGAGAACTACTTCTATCCATTTGGTAAAGTATTATGTTGTTGTTATAATGAACTTGTGTCCATGTGAAGATGAAGGATAAATTTTTCCTACTAAGTCCAGTCCCCACTGACAAAAGGGCCAGGATGTTGTAAATGGTTGTAGTTCCTGTGCTGGTGCATGTATCAGATTACCATGGATCTGGCATTTAGGACATTTCTTAGCGAAGTGATATGAGTCTTTCTCCATTATAGGCCAATAGTATCCCATCCTTAGAAGCTTTTTAGCAAGAGTAGTGCCACTTGAATGTGTGCCACAAATACCTTCATGAAGCTCGTGTAAAGCAGAATCAGAATCATTACGATCAAAACGAAGAAGAGTACCATCTAGACCTCGACGATACAAAGTATCAGCGGTAAGGGTGTAACGGGCAGCTTGTCAGATAAAGTTACATTTTTGGTTACGGGATTGGTCAATTGGTAATATATCGTGCTTGAGGTAGCCATATATTGGTCCATATAACGGAGAATCTGAACCAGTCAAGGCATAGATAACCTGGGATTCAGAGTGGTCATAGGCGGGGGAGAACAGTTGCTTTACCAGGAAATCGTAACGACTCTGTTGCTCTGGAATTTGTAGTAATGAAGCGATAGTAGCCATTGCATCCGCTGCTTTGTTGTTCAATCTCAGTATTTGCTCGAAGGTGATGTGTACAAAATACTATTTGAAGTCATCCACCATTCACTTGTAGGGTAGTAGCTTGTCATCCTTTGTCTGATAGTTATTGTTGATTTGATGGATGACCAGTTGCGAGTCCCCATAGACTTTTAACTCTGTGATTTTCCATTCTACGGCTATTTTGATACCTATAACCAATGCCACATATTCAGCCACATTATTTGTGCAGGGAAACATAAGCCTATATGATCTTGGTCTAGTGTGTCCTTCAGGAGTGATGAACAGAATGCCAGCACCTGAACCATGTTGTGTATAGGATCCGTCAAAGTATAGGATCCATTGTTTGGTAGAAAGAGCAAGAACGTCCCTGTCTAGAAATTCAATCTCCATGGTGTGTTTGCCTGGTAGCGGTGCTTCAACCACCTGATCTGTAATTGCTTGTCCTTTGATGGCTCGTCTTTCTGTGTATTGGATGTCAAATTCACTAAGAATCATGACCCATTTAGCCAATCGGCCTGTAAGAGCTATCTTGCTAAGTAGATATTTGAGAGGGTCAATTTTTGCGACTAGCTTAATGGTGTGTGCTAGCATATAATGTCAGAACTTTTGAGATGCGAAGACCACTGTTAGGCAAGCTTTTTCAATGAATGTATAGTTGAGTTCATAGCCATTCAATGTCCTACTGATATAATATATGGCGCATTCCTTTCCTTGTTGATCTTCTTGTGCCAATAGTGCCCCCAACGATATATTTGTTGTTGAGATATATAGGATAAGTGGCTTTCCTACGACTGGTGGTACTAGAACTGGTGGATTCATCAGGTACTGTTTGATTTGGTAAAAAGATTCTGCACACTTGGTCTTCCATTTGAATGGTACATTTTTGTGTAGTAAATGGTTAAATGGTAGACTTTTATCTGCTAGTTGAGCGATGAATCGCCTGATTGATTGAAGTCGTCCTTGTAGAGATCTGAGTTGACTGATATTCTTTGATGGTGGCATGTCCATGATGGCTTGTACCTTTGTTGGATCTACTTCAATACCTTTAGCTGAGACAATGTAGCCTAGTAACTTGCCCGATGTAACCCCGAAGACACACTTCTTAGGGTTGAGCCTGACTTGGAATTTCTCCAATCGATCAAAGATCTTTGTTAGGATGCTGAGATGTTCTGCTCTGGTGAAGGATTTAGCGAGTAAATCATCCACATAGTCTTCCATAAATGTATGCATCATGTCATGGAATATTGTTGTCATTGCTCTTTGATAGGTGGCCCCTGCATTCTTTAAGCCAAAAGGCATAACATTCCAACAGTACGTTCCCCAAGGACAGGTGAATGTGGTTTTATCTTGATCTTCTGGGGCTATTTTGATTTGATTATAGCCTGAGAAACCGTCCATTAGTGAGAGCATTGCATGGCCTGTTGTGAGATCTACAATTATGTCGATACTTGGCAGAGGAAAGTCGTCCTTTGGACAAGCTTTGTTGACATCTCTAAAGTCAGTGCATATTTTGATACTACCATCTGCTTTTGATACTAGAATGATGTTGGAAATCCATTCTGCATAGTCAATGGGTTGGATGAATCCAACGTCTAATAATTTCTTTAGTTCAGTTTTGACCATGAGTGCCACTTGTGGATTCATCTTTCGTAGCTTTTGCTTGACTGTTTTAACTCCTGAAGAGATGGACAAGTGATGCATGATTAAGTGTGGATCCACTGCAGGCATATCAGCATATGACCAAGCAAAGTTAATTTGTTGTTCTTTAAAGAAAATGATGAATGCTGATCTTTCTTCCTTTGTCAGAAATTCTGCAAGGTGTAGGTTTCTAACTGCTTCTGTGGTACCAATGTTGATTGATTGAGTGGGCTCAATCAATATGGGTGATCGCTCATGAAAGTGCTCAAGAAGAGTGTCAAGTCTCCCATCGTTAGGTGCCTTAAAAAGGTTTTCACCCTCAAATGCGTCCTTTGTTTTTACTTTTTTGTGATCTAGAGCTGCCATTGACTGGTTGTCAACATCATATTCTTTATTTTGTTCATTTTTGTGACTGAGAGACTTGGCACTCCCTGGTTTGTAGACATCGTTACGTTGTTCACTGGTAGAGCCTGTTTTCGATTTTACGGTACATAGGTAATGGATAATAGACTCATCATCTAGGAAAATTGGTAGATCATGGATTTCAGGTTCATCCCAGTCGATGAGGTCAGGAAAGACAAGCGGTAAGGAATCGTTAGGTGGATCAAGTTTGGCTACTATGAGTGTTAGGACAGAGTTTTCATCGGGATTGTTCTTGGTTTTAAAGAAGTCTAGGATTTCATCGAGGTCTTCGATGGTATTATCTTCCACATAGACTTGTTCATAATGTTTCTGTTCGCTTTTCCCGGCGTCATAGATATTCTACGGTCCAAATTCAAGAGGTCGATCTTTTGCATTATGTTCTTCTTGAGAAAGAGATATAGAATCGGTATCATTAGGGATATCTGTAGTAGTATTGGAGTAGGTACCCCATTCATATTCATTGGAATTAGTCTCTGAGGCATCATCCCAAATTCTATCAGTGCTATAAACTGGTATGTTGTATGGTGAAAACAAATTTTTGATGATAGATACCATTTTGATAGTTTTTGTTGATTTTGTGTCAGATCCATCTTCTATTTTCTGTATTTGTTCATAGACCGTGCGTCCTTGGGGAGAAACAAATGTATCCGGAGATGATATTATTTGTTCTTGAGATATTGGTGTTTGAATATGAGCTACTGCTACAGATATAGCCCTTTTGTGTTTTAGAAGCTTTTCCTGATGTAACTTCTGATCTTGACGTTCCCGTGCCTTGCAGATTGTTTTTGTTGATTCAAAGAGTGCTTCCTACCAGGATTCTTCTTTGTACTTCATCTTTACTTTCCATTGAGGTTTTGTAGTTAGGTGGGGTGGCCTTTTTAATAAGAAGGTGAGCTCACAACCCAAGCCTGTTTTGCTTCTATTGGGTTGTGAAGGAATATTTATAGGTTCGGTGACTCCTTCCTTGCGTTTCCCAATAGGTCCTTTACCGTCATATCCCATTTGCTGCATGATTAAGTATCCTTTTCCGTATAGGTGTGTAGGTAGAACAATATCCAGAGCAGCCGCTCTATTATCTTCTTTCTCATCTTTGTATAACCAGCTAAGAATATCCTTGTCTTCTGATTCATGTGCCAGAGTGCCCAATTGGATGAAGGTACCATCAAATTTGGTGATGGGCTGAGTGACCAGATGTGTTGATGTAGTAGGCAATCCATGAGATCTAGGTGATGTTGGCAATTTGGCCAAACATAAAGGCTCCAAAGAGTATTCTCCTATACCTTGGTCTTTGAATTGTATTTTCTGTTTGAAGTCTCCCCATAAGGAGTTGGATTTTGTTGTTTGTTGATCTGATTTTGAAGATCGCTGCTTTTCTCTATTATGAGGAACCAAACTGTCTTGGGCTGCCCCCATTGCGTTGCAATGTTGAAATGGATTGTGATCAGCAGATATGGAGACTTCTTGTCCGTCATAAGAAAAATTGATACACTAGTGATACGTAGAAGATATTGCTTGCATTTCATGTATCCAAGGTCGTCCTAACAAAATATTGTAGGCGAAATCAATATCTAAGACCTGACATATAGTATCCTTTTGTATTGGTCCTACTTGAATGGGTAATATCACAGTTCCTTTAAAGGACCTTTCCTCATCATCATATGCCTTTATGGTAATCTTCTTGCAGGGATCAATAGATTCTTCTGAGAAGCCTAATGCACAGATAAGCTTTAAAGTACATATATTAAGTCCGGTTCCTCCATCTATTAAGACTCTTTTTACTCGGTGTTTGCAAACAATGACTTCAATATGGAGAGGAGTATTATGCGGATGGATTAAGGAAGCATCATCATGTTCTGAGAAGGTGAGGTTATGAGGTCCAGTCATATGGGCGACCATGGCTTGAAATCTATCTGTATCCAAATTTTGAGGTACATTGGTTTCCAATAGCACTTGTTCTAATATGTCTTTGTGCTTTGGTGATAGTTTCAGCAATTCTAGTATGGATATCTGTGCTGGAGTTTTACGTAGTTGGCTAACCAAGTCATATTGGATTTTTGGTGTGATAGTTGTAGGTGCAGTATATCCTTTCAAGACATATTTCTGAGTGCGGGTTGTTACATTGACAGATTCATGATCACGCTTATCTCGGATGGTGATGACATTTACTTGATGATCTTCAGCTGATATGTGATTTATGGTGTTGTTGTAGATATGGTTGATACGAGCTCCGCGTGTATCGTTCGAGGTTGAAGCTCCATCTTTGTAATTTGGAAGAGGATTTTTAAAGGCTCCATGATCACTATTTGTTTTGAGACCATCTATTGTTAAGTCACCTCGATCAATCATATCTTGCACCACGTGTTTTAACCTCATGCAATCGTTCGTCTGATGACCCTTGTTACGATGGTAATCACAATAGTGTGAATCATTCCACCAAGGTGGTTTGATTTGGGGTTCATAGTTGCTGAGTGGAGGCAAAGAAAGAATCTTGTGTGCCAAAAGTTCTCTAAATGTTGATTTTATTGATTGCCCCAGTGGTGTGAAGATACGCTTTTAGAAATTGTTCGTGTTGTTGTGTGAATTGTTGTTCGGTCCTGGATTCATGTTTTTGCTTTGAGTATCATTGGTGTTGTTTGTGTTAAGTTTTCCTTGATCGGTGTTTGGTGCATATGTGTGAGCATTTGGATTAGCAGTTTTAGGATTTTTTCATGTTTTGAGGATTTCTGGATAATACGAGCACTGGTTGCTTCGATTTGGGATCATATGATTCATTGTTGCCTTCGTTTTTGTTTCGAGTCCAAAATCGAGATTTGTCAAGGTTGGTGTTGTTCTGGTTATTTTAGTTTGATGATTTTGTTCCTTCCTTGTAGAATTTGAGTGTCCCCTTTTTGACACATGCTTCCTCTACTTGAATGCCATTCTCAATTAATTTAGTGAAAGATGGTATACATTGAAGTTTTAGTCTATAACTTATTTCACTATTCAAGTTATCGATGAAGATTTCCATTTTCTCATTCTCAGGAATATCTCGAGGATATCTGGATACCATACCTCGCTAGCGTTGAAGGAATACCATGAATGTTTCATTGTTCTTTTGTTTGGTGTTGCAAACATCTAGCATGGTTATGACATGTTGGATGTTATAGGAATATTGGGTTATGAATTTGTTAACCAATTCATCAAATGATCTGACAGGTGGTGTAATTTTGGATAACCATTCCATGGTTTGCCCTCCCAAGCTTCTTGGGAATAACCTCATCAAATAGGTGTCATCATGAGAAAATTCAAGGCTCATTGTGCAAAATTCTCGAACATAATCTCGGGGATCACTTTTCCCATCATATTTATCAAATTTAGGAACGTCTGAGTTTGGAGGAAAAGGGATCATGTTTAATCTTCTGTCAAATGGATAAGGACAGATTTTGTTTAAAGAGTACCGCACTGTTGTCCCTTGTTGCATATCCTATATTTGCCTTTGCAACATTTGCATTTGTTGAGTAAGGGTAGCCAAAGGTATGTTGTTTTGTCGAGGGAAAAGTTCTTCCCTTGTATTTGTTCTCAGCTGAAAAGGTGTGGTAAATGGTATATTTTGCTCTGGTGTTTCTAGTTCAGGTATATGCATTTCTGGTATGCGTTGTTCTAGAATGTGTTGCTCAGGTATGTGTTGTTCAAAGTTACGGGTTTCTTCTTCTCTTTGTTGTTTTTGATATGCATATTGTCGAGATCCAGTTTTAAAGATGTTTGAGTCTAAATCTTCGGGAAGTTTAATGCCTTTACTTGTAAGCATGAGCAGATATTTTTCTTTGTCATTTTCCATGAGCCTTTCTACAAGCTTTTGGAATGAGGGGTTTTCCTGACATTCCTGAAAAAGTGCTTCAGAAATTTCAGGTTCTTCTAAGGGTGGAACTTCAAAAGGATTTGACAATCTTCGATTCATACTAGACTCAGCGTGTGTCTCGCTTTGTTGGTTTATTTGAGAGCAAGTAACGGGCATTTTAGTAGAAACTTTCAGTGATGAAAGGGACAAAAGCCTCGTTGATATGTTGCTCAGGGGTGGGTGGTTCTGGTCGAGGTATATTATAAGTGATACACTCGTCGGGCAAGAATGATGGATTGATTTTTCTGCCACGGTTTATGATTTGATTAAAAGCAGACTTTTGACAACAGGCTCTTGTCTTCAAGGGTTCTTTGTCAAATTTGTTGGATTTGTTTTGAATATAATATTTGACGTGATGAAAAAATACACGATGAGATTTGAAGAGTTGGCGATTGATGTATAAGAACTTGTTTCTCTTGATGAATTTGGAAAAACTAGGTTGTTGTTTCTTCAACGTGATGTTACGTTAAAGGTTTTTTCTTCTCAGAATATGAGGATTAGTCATGCATGAGTGATCAATGGTTTCTTTGGATTTGTTTGGATTCAGTTGATCTTCTTTGAAAAATTTCAAATCTTACTCTATCAAAGTGAAGGTTTAGATGCCCCTTCACGACAAAGTGTGTCAAATAATATGGATAAAAAGCTTCCCGATATGGAAACTTGATTTGACAACTTGAAAAATTTTAAACAAGTGTTTTTGTGAGATAAAATCCGTAAGATGGTAAAGGATTCTATTGATACTAATGATGAAGTTTCCCGATTATGATAAGATAGACATGTTTTATCGTGCAATTCGTTTAGGATTTTACAATGTTTGTTTTGACACAAATTTAGCTCAAGAAATAGTCTTAACGGTTTGTTTTTGCTATTCTTGTTTGATGAAAAGTGATGTTTGATGAAGAAGGCTTCGGAAAATATTTTCGAAAATTTTTAAATTCCTCATTGTTTTGCCCTTTGTTTTTGTGTTTTGGATCACGCGCTAAAACAAAGACTATATGCGCTACAAAAATTACTCTACGCGCTAAAATAAGGACCACACGCGCTAGGCTGCCCCCAGACACGCGCTAAAGTTTTGAATGTTCAAATTTGTTTTCTATTTGTTGTGAAAAATATATGTGCTACCCTAGGCCCACAACGCGCTAACCTGTGAACCCGATGCGCTAATGTTTATCCTCCACGCGCTAAGCTGATGCTTCCACACGCTAGACTGTTTCTTTGATATGCTAAATTATTTCACACTGTTTTGTTTTGAAATGAAACGCTACTGTTTAGAACCGACGCGCTACTTTGATGTTTGGATGCGCTAACAAAAAGTCTGCACGCATTAAGAAGTTGCTCTTATGCGCTAAACTACCATGATTTTTCTTTTGGTTGATTTTTTTTTTGCAAATTTTGAATTTTTGTCGTGAATTTTTCAAGTTTGATGGATGATTTTCTGAAGTAGTAAATGCAAGCATGACACAAAAGGTACAACCATTTTGCTTAATCTAACAAAAAGTGTATGTTCTGCGAGGATGTGTTCAAATCCTCAATGTTTTAACAGGTTTTGATACGAATAATACACTTCAGAAAGACTCTTTAGTCAAGGGTCATAAATAACATTATAGCCCACTAGTCTCGATACTCCGTCAGCTCAAACAGCCGTGTCACCCCCTAGAGGGCGCCCGTTTTTTTGCCTTTTGCCAGAAATTAACCCAAAGTGAATCGCTTCACAATTGAGTAGTTATCTTGGCAGATATATGGTAAATAATCTTGGGGGCAGATTCTTCCCCACTCTTGCACTATGATGTTATAAATGTTTGGTTACTGACTCGATTCAAAGCTTCTATTTCTATGGTTCATAATCAGGCTTCCCATTCGGCCGTCAGTGATAAACTCCCTCAGGAGGCTTCCCTCAGTGATAAACGTATCTCAAGGATACTGGGGGAAGGCTAATCGCTGCACGCAACCGTTGAAAAGGACTTTCATCACTTTCCACGTTTGATTATAGTGAGTTGGAATTCTTGGCGTCAAAGTCGTTCCCCATTTAGGTCGCTCCCTTCACACCGGCCATAAACGACTTTAATAGTTGATTTCAACTCCTCGGGAAGGCAGGCCTGCTAAAGGTTTTATTGCTTGAAGTAAAGAAAGCTTTTAAGAGTGGTCTGGATTTTTGATCACCCAATTAAGAGAAGAGCATATTCCTTCCACTTTCGAGACAAGGTAATCAAGTTGTTCTTTTTAGCCTTTAAGACAATGATTTGCTAACTTCTATTTGGAGATGTTGCTCCAACAAGCATGATGTTCTTTTTAACCCTTTATAGCGATGATTTTCTAATCTAGGAAAATAATTTGGTCAACAAAGCAAAATTTCGATCTTTGGTGGTCAACAAAAGAAATCGATAAAAAAAAATTTCTAGCTCTACCTGCAAGAAATTGTCAGAGTCCTGCAAAATTCCAATCAAATAGTTAGAAAAATCTGGATTTTGGTTGACTTCTACAAGTCTAAATTTAATTTCGGTTATAATTTTAATTTTTGCCTTCTGCCTATGATGCGCTACAGAGAGGACTGTATGCGCTACAATATAACCTCAATGCACTAAAATTATGTCTAAATGCGCAACACTGTTTGCTGGATGCACTACTCTGTGCGTCGGAAGCACTGCTTTGTTTTTTTCGCGCTGAGACCTACAGGAAAATTAATGATTTGATGCGCTAAAAAATGGACTTCATGCGCTGCACGATGGACTCCACGTGCTAGATAGTGAACTGGATGCGCTATCTAACAGACCCGATGCGCTGAACTATTTTTCAGATGCGCTACTTTTTTTTTCTTCCGCATTGATACCTACAGGAAAAGATTAGTGGAAGTCATGCGCTAAAGAAAGGACTTCATGTGCCAAAGTAGAGACCCCACGTGCTAAACAGTAAGCGGGATGTGCTAGACTGTTAACTGCATGCGTTAGAGAATGTTTCCCACGCGCTGATTCTTGTTTCCTGCGGACCTGCAAAAGTGGTTAATTTTAAAAACCGATTTGATATATGGGGTTGAGCCCCACGGTGGGCGCCAGAAATGTATGCGGGAAAAGCGGGTCAATAGAACTCAATATGTGAAAATATGTTCCAAAATACTTATCCACACACACACACAGGACTTCTTGGTGCAAGTTATGGAGTAATGAAGTATCACTCAGCTTCCCAAGGTGGGTCCCATGGTTTTCTATCCTACAATGTCCCTCAAACCAATGTTTTTGCTCTCAGATCACTGAGCAAAATGGTTTAGGGATGGCAAATGTAAGAACGAGAGATGCTTTGATAGATTTTAGAATGAAATGCATCCTAAGCTATGCATGATCTTAAAATGTAATAAACTAGATTATAAGATGACAAGGTTAGTATAAATACTATCCTAACATGATATATTAGTCTATGATTGAGCTAAATGATAAAGAAAATATTCTAAACATGCATATTTAGTCTAATTCCTGATTTAAAAGAGGCTAAAATGATGATCATAAAATGAGATATGAAAGCTTGAATGTATTTGAGCATAAGTATGATACTACAAATTTGAAAGATGATTCAAAATGGAGGAATGAGAGCTCTATTTATAGAAAACCAGGGCAATGGATGGTCAGGATTGAAAGAGTTGATCAAGGGTTGAGTTTGAAAGTTGGGGATCCATGTTTGCAATTTACACCAATGAAATGGTGACAAGTGTCAACATAGGGTTGGGTTGAGAGAAGGGGTTGGAGACATTAAATGCCTGAGAAGACCTTATGGTTATCTAGAAGGTAAGGGTCAAGCCTAAATTAAGATTACCCAATGGATTAAGAGTTAATCCAAGGATAAATCCTTGTGCAAATGATTAACAGATAATCATGGTCAAAGCATTAAAGGCTTGATGAGACCCTTGGGTTGGATGAAGGTTGAGTTAAAAGAAATTCTTTAACCATGTAAGAGGGTTTGAGTTAACCATTAATGGTTATGAAGACTTTGGGGAATTAAGTGGTTGAAGGCTTGAAGCCTTTAATGGTTATCAAAGACTTTGAGGATTTGAGAAGTGACTTCCCTTTGTTTAGGGATGTGACAAAGTTTAGAAGATGGGTTAGGCTAATTAGAAGCTATTAGAAGAGTCTAGAAGGAATTAGGAATAGGATTTAGGATGCAAGTGGGAGACGTAGGAAAATGCAAGTGGATGGAGGGATAATAGGATTTAATTGAATTAAATGATTTATTCAATTTGATTGCAATTTGGGGAAATTAAATAGATTAGATTTATTTAATTTAGGATAACTATTTAATTAAATTTGAATTTAATTAAAAGTGGATAGGGGGAATTTAATTGAATAAAATGATTTATTCATTAAATGGTTATAGTGAATTTAATTTAAATAAATTGAATAATTTACTTAATTAAATAGAGAAATGAACATAAAATATTCATTTAAGAATATGGTCATTTTTATACGTCTACAGTGTCTATATGCAAAGATAGATGATACTTGGTTATGGCATAAAAGGTTTTGTCATGTAAATTTTGATAATCTGATCAAAATAAACAAGAAGCACCGAGTAAGAGGTCTACCGAGTCTTGAAAAACCTGAGAATGCTATGTGTCGAGAATGCCAGATGGGTAAACTGACAAGATCAAGCTTTACAAGTAAGTCCTACACTTCTAAGGGAATTTTAGATCTTGTGCACACTGATCTTTGTGGTCCTATGAAAGTTCAAAGTTATTATGGTGATAAATATTTCATATTATTTGTGGATGATTATTCAAGGATGATGTCAGTAATGTTTTTAAAAGAAAAATCAAAAGCTTTTCAAATGTTTAAATGGTACAAGGCAAGAGTTGAAAATGAAACAGGAAGACAACTGAAATGTCTTAAATCAGATAGAGGAGGAGAGTTCACATCTGATGAGTTCAACTTATTCTGCAATGATCATGGTATTAAAAGACAAGTCTCTACACCGAGAACTCCACAACAAAATGGAATAGCTGAGAGAAGAAACAGATCTATTGTAGATTGTGCCAGAACCCTGATGATTGAAAAGAAAGTGCCACAAACATTTTGGAGAGAAGCAATAAGCACAGCAATTTACACTCTGAATTGAGTACAACTGAAGAAAGGAACTTTGAAGACACCATATGAAATCTAGTATGACAAGAAACCTAATGTAAGTTACTTCAAAATCTTTGGAAGTAGATGTTATGTACACAAAGATGATAGAAATGGAAAGTTTGATCAAAAAAGTGAAGAAGGAACATTTCTAGGTTATTCTTCTAGAAGCAAAGCATTTAAATGTCTGATCAAATCATCTAACAAAATAGTAGAGAGTGCAAATGTGAAAATTGATGAATTTGCAGAAAGAAATGATGAAGGAAATTCCAAAGAACCAGAAGATTATGATGAATTTGTCTATGTTCAACTGACAAGTCTTACCGAGAGAACTGTTGAAGAAAATGAAGAGAATATCCAGTTACCGAGTGATGAAGAAGATCATACAAAGCCTACCAAGCCTGTATTAGCCAAGTATGTCAGAAGACATCATGCATCAAGTCATATTATAGGAGATAAGGATGATCCAGTTATGACAAGGAACAAACTGAAACAGAACACATGTCTGATATCTGAATTTGAACCAAGAATAGTGAAAGAGGTATTTAACAATGAAGATTGGATAAATGCTATGACAGAAGAGATTGATCAAATCAAGAAGAATGACACATGGACACTGGCCCCAAGACTGAAGGACAAAAATGTAATCGGTACAAAGTGGATCTTCAAAAACAAGTTGAATGAAAAAGGTGAGGTCATTCGAAATAAAGCTAGACTAGTTTGCAAAGGTTATGCTCAAGAAGAGGGAATTGATTATGGTGAAACTTTTGCACCTATGGCTAGAATTGAAGGAGTAAGAACATTGTTGGCATATGTTGCTTTCAAAAATTTCAAGATATATCAAATGGATGTCAAATCTGCATTTCTGAATGGTATATTAGAAGTTCTTATTGAACAACCTGAAGGATTTGTTGAAGACAAGATTAAAGATCGGGTATGTAAATTGAACAAAGCTTTATATGGTCTGAAACAAGCACCTAGAGCATGGTATGAAAGATTGCACTCTTATTTGATCAAGATTGGTTTTATAAGGACAAGTGAGAACAACAATATGTATATGAAGAATGATGAAAATGGAATACTGATCTCAGCCATATTTGTTGATGATATTATATTTTGTGGAAATGACTCTTTATGCAAGAACTTTGGAAATGAAATGAGCAAAGAATTTGAGATGTCATTAATCGGTGAGATAAAGTACTTTATAGGTTTACAAATACTGCAAATGAAAAATGAGCTTTTCATTACTCAATCCAAGTACATAAAGGAAATCTTGAAGAAATTTGGAATGGAGGATTCAAAACCAGTAAGTACTCCTATGACTACCAACTGTAAATTATCAAATAATGATGAATCTGCATTTGTTGATGAGACACTTTACCGATCCATGATTGGAAAGCTACAATATGTTGTTCACAGCAGGCCAGATATAGCACATGCAGTAGGTATAGTTGCAAGATTCTCTGCAGATCCCAAGGAAACACACATGACAGCAATCAAGAGAATATTTAGATACTTGAAAGGCACTGAGGATTATGGCTTAGTATATCAGAAAGGAAATGATTTTGATTTAAAAGTTTATACTGATGTTGATTGGGTAGGCAACATTGATGACAGAAAAAGCACAAGTGGAGGAGATTTCTTTTTAGGAGAAAGACTAGTGAGTTGGCTTAGCAAGAAACAAGGATGTGTTTCACAGTCAACAACAGAAGCTGAATATGTTGCTGCAACATTGAATTGTACTAATATAGCATGGATCAAACAACTATTGGATGGTATAAATAAGAAAGTTACCAAGCTAGTAACTATATTCTGTGACAATACTAGTGCCATTAACATTTCAAAGAATCATGTTATGCACTCTAAGACAAAGCACATCTCTATCAAAAATCATTATCTTAGAGAAGAAGCTCAAGAGAAGAAAGTGGTGTTGGAGTATGTTAGCACAAAGGAACAAATAGCAAATATCTTCACCAAGCCACTGCCAAGGGACACTTTTGAGTATCTCAAAAGTAAGTTAGGGGTCCTACCCCTATCTTCCATTCACTGACCGAGTTCGGTGAAAGCATCAATTTGATGACTCTACAGAATATCTTTTAGGAGTTGATGTTGAATTACACACTTGAGGAGGTTTTCTAAAGGTGTGCAGGAAATAATACAAGGAATGTGAATTGAAGAAAAAATGCTCTGACTAAGACTAATTTGACACATAACAACAGGAAATCACTTCATACAGGAAAAAATTATGTTTTAGTTCTTTACTTTTTGGCATTGTTGTCAATGGGGGAGAAGACTGGAGAAGACTGGGAAGATTGAAGAAAAAGGAGAAGACTAATGTATGGGGGAGAAGACTGATGACAGGGAGAGAGCATTTCAGCATTTCAGAATCACAGCAATCTGAATCCGAATCATTTAGATCAAATCAATTGGTTTTGCCATCAATGCTAAAGGGGGAGATTGTTGGCATTATAACAAACAAAGGGAGATTGTTGGCATTTCAATAAGGATATGGAGAAGGTTGTTGATGATTATGGATATAACTGATTAAGGATGTTTACTGTCTTAATATTATTATTTTGCCATTGATGTCCAGTAATTGATTTTCTAATTCAATATGATGTTGCCATATCTTAAGAAGTATGATTTAATGAGTATAAAGATGTTGGTAAAAGACACAAAAAGAATGTGATGAATAAGGGGAGAAATAAGTTATTCAATGGGAAACTATTACCGAGTTAGACAATGATGAGATCATGATGTTTAGATTGTTTTGATATCCTACATATGTTGTTGATTGCAAGGTTAATACTATACTATGTTACTGAGCAAAGAACCTAGTCGGTAAACCCTAAGGAACCTAGTCGGTAAAACCCTAAGGTTATCGCTATCAGTTAATGAAGGCGGAATGTCTACGAGTGAAGTTTAGTATTTACCTAGTTGTAACTGATCTTTAATAGAATGCATTAAATGATTACATGCGTTATTTAATGAAGGAAGCTGATGAGTTGGAACTGATTAAATGATTGGTATGTCATGCATGAAGTTTGTTAAAGAATCTGTGGCAAAGGAAAACCGACAGGAAGATCTACAACGCAGATTGAACCGCAATACCCTAGCACAAGTTCCAAGAAATGTATGCAAGTTCCAAGGTGGGGTAAAATGTTTTTCAGATCGAAGAATACATTGAACCTGGTCAAGTTTGAAGATTTGATGGCTATGATTGATCATTGGAAATGTGATCAAGGAGATTAAGTGGTTGGTAAATTGTTTATAAATAAGGAACTGTTGATAAACAATGTATGCGGGCAAGTGTATGCATAGGGATGCTACATAGTGATTACCGAGCACAGAAGCTTGAAGACCTGTTTGAATAATAGAGTATAGAGCCCATCAGATGGACAAGATAAGTCCTATATTGTATTGAGCAAATAAGAATCTACTTTAGCATTTTAAATGTGAAGTTGCAGATGGATTTTTATTACTGTTATTTTGTGAAGTGACAGAAAATCTCTTAACCGAGTGGACTTAACAGTCTTATTTGTAAAACCCTCTAGCAAGGTGACATTCTGATTGAGTGTTTGAAATCTTTTAACAAGGTCACTTCTAACAAGGTGAAGATCCTAACAGATCTGAGGGAAATCCCTTAACCGGGTCACATCTAGCAATGTGTTTGTAATCTTTAACATGATTTGCTTTTAACCGAGCATACTCTAGAAGAGTATATTTCTTAGTGGGTCTGAAATCCCATAGTGGTTTTTCCCTATTTGGGTTTCCACGTTAAATCTAGTGTTATGAGTGTTATGATGTTTATATTCTTTTGAGTTTTCATGTTTAGCAGTTTTGATTATATTACTGAAGTATATGTTACCGAGGTTGAATCTAATGTTTTTATGGAAGATGAAGTTTGTATGACCCCCCCTCTCATCTTATTAGCTCGACATCTGTACTTACATTAAGTATCAGAACTATCAGGCTCCTAACATAGCAGACTTCTAAAGATTTCAAAAGCAGCTTGTGGGTATTCATCCCCGCAGTGGTTTTTCCTAGTTGGGTTTCCACGTGTAAAATCTGTGTGTTATGTGTAGTATTTTTCATGTGATGATTTAAATGATTTGTGTATGAAGGTAAATCATGTTGAGCTAGTTGTTATTATATTTATGATGATAGATTACCTATTCATGCATAAGGGTGAAATGGAAGTGTAGTATTAAGTTGAGTGGAAAGCTAAGTGATCAACCGGTTAATGGTTGTCACAGTTATTCTTAGCTTTACCGGTTGCAATCTGTTTCAAACTGGTGTTACTATCTGTCAGACATTTGCAGCGTTTGTAGTCAAACTGGTTAGGATGAAGATAGTGTGCCTGTATTGATTCACTCCCCCCCCTCTCAGTACCGGTTTGGTACTCATTATTCATCATTGAGTTATCATGACATAGATCAGTGTGACTGTTGGATTTTGTCCTAGTTAGTCTTGTCTTTATCAATTGATGGCAGGACATGTTTCATCTTTCAAAAAATCATAAAAAATCAAAAAGTGCAATAAAAGAAAGTGGTGAAAACCTGGAAACAGGCTTGCTATTTGTGATAGATCAACTCTTCCATCTATTAATATCATGCATCTGCTTTTCTCTATCATTATCCATATCAATAATAAGAAGCCCCATATCCACCTCGACCATCGCAATAACATCTTACCACGGCTTGGTGATTAGTGTATATATCCATTTATCAAAAGTAGTGTCCAAAGCTAGGGGCAAAATCATGACTTCGTTGGGGGCATCTCGCCTTTTGGAGGTTTAGACAAACAGGCCACCACACAAACAATGACATTTGAGCAAAAAAAAAAGATCATAACCATCAATGGTAAACATCAACACCAGAACTGGAAGCACAAAAATGATTTCTGCAACAAACAAAGATCCATTTGCAAGATGTTTTATCTGACAAGTTACATAGGATAGCATGCATGTTCACCTATGGTGGTTTGATTTATGTTATCATATCTCGTAAGCAACTCAAGGATGTCTTGAAACTAGAGAAGCAAGGAGGGAGTATGATATTTTCTTTGTCTACTGTTTGTGAGTGAAGCCTTCTTATTCTGTAAATTTGTCTTAGGACATGATCAGGCAACATATCGCTGAGGACATTACCAATTTGCTTAGGACAAAGGTTAAACTCTTGTCTATTTTATGCAAGCAACACTCAGATCATCTTGGTTCAATTGTACCTCGATGCTTGTGTCATCTTGCAATATCAAAATCCATGTAAGTTATACTTAAGTCATCATGGTTCAATTATACCACTATGTTTGTATCAACTTTCAACATTTTAAAGGCTCGGTGATGATAAAAGGAGCACACCAAATTTGATCGACAGGATGACTACAATTGCATTTAGTTGCATATCATTTAATCATTGCATTTAGTTGCATATCATTTAAATAATGCATTTAGTTGCATATCATTTAATCATTGCATTTAATTGCCTATCATCATCATCATCATCATTTAATCACATTCATCATTGCATCCATCACATGCATATCTATCAATTCATCATCGAATCACTCTTCACTTTAATATCTTTATCATTCATCCAACTATCATCTATCATGTCTCATACAAGATGTGTCCTTCCAGAAACTAGATGTTTTGATCATTTATCTTCATCTTATACAAGATATATCTTTCCTAAAACCAAACGTTTTGATCATCTTTGTCTTATACGGGATGTGTCCTTCTTGAAACTAGACTTGATCTCAATCTAATCAATCCAACCAATCTTATCAATCTAATTCATCTGATCAATCGGTCAATCTACAATCTATCAACTCATCTATCTTTCATATAACATTCTTCTTCTTTCGAGAGATCATTCATGCCTTTAATGCATGAATGATATCCCAATGGAGTATCATCATCATATCAACATCATATTAGTATCAGTATCTAAAATCAGTATCAGGGGCAACATATCAAAAAATTTGGCAACAACATCAAAATCAAAAAATTTGGCAACATATCAAGCAATTTTACTTTGAAACCACATTTGGTCACATGTCACTTCAAAAGGGGGCAAAATGTAGACATCTAAATGTGCACACTTAATTTAATAAATTTTGTATACACTTAAAAATGGCTGAGTGATTTTATATTTATTTAATATTTATTCTTCTATTAAATATTTAATTTGAAAATATTAATTTATTTAATTCATTTTGTGTCTTTCTATTAATTAATTTAATTGAAATATTTTATTAATTAATTCATTTATCCTATTCCTCTAATCAATTAATTAAATATCTAATATTTAATTATTCCTTCAATCAATTAAATATCTAATATTTAATGATTATTCTTCTATCCTATAGTCTCAATTATTAAATAATTTATAAATTATTTAATCCCTTTTCCAACTCATCCTTCCATCTCCACTTCATATTTCCTTTGCCAACTCATCAATCACGTGGCTAAAGATATTAATATTTCTTAAATATTAATTCATCATTTATCTTCAACTTCCACAATTTAATGAAATATTGTGTACGTATACATATTTCATAACGTTCTTCTATATTCTCTCCAACATCCCTATATCTTAGGAAGGACTTGAGTCCACTTGTCCTCTCATGCCTAAATCTTCTCCAACCATCCCTAGATTCCCTCAGTCAGCAACCCAATAAAGGTGAGATGAGTGACACTTGTCTTCTCCTTCCCCCTTTCTCTCAACCTTCACCTTTGCTCACAACCATCCAAATCTGCAAATTTGATTATGGCCATTGATCTAGGCCACATCATCTTGTACTCTCAAAGTCTATAAATGTGGGAGTTTGAGTTGAGAAAGAGTTAGTCTTCAAGTGAGTTTTCAAGTTAACAATTTGTGAAAACTTATGCATCTGTGAGTTTTAATCTTGAAGCAATTAGCAATTTTGCATTTCTCATTTAGCATTGCATATCATAGTATCAATTAACTATCAGTTATCAGTCCATTCTTCATATGTCATCTTGGAAGCTATCAATGCTTGTCTGAGAGCACATCATCTACAACTAGGAACAGTGGAGTTAGGACACAATGAGACTTAAATCATGAAGATAATAATAGTGTTTTTATTTTATGTCAATTTCATGTAGTTTCATTGGTTGAGTTTGGATTTCCTGTAGCATTTTCTTTGTATTTTGTGAAACTAACATGTTGTAGGTACTATTTTGATGATGAAATTCAAGTCGACACATTTTGGCTCCCACTGTGGGGTTGGAGCCTTGCATATATCTTTCTAATATCCTGTTTAGTTCTTGCAAAAACAAATTTAATGCATTTACAATCCAGATTCATGCCCATGTGAGTTCTAACAACGCTTTTATTTAATAGGTTAGCACTTTTTTCTTGAAGGTTAGTGCTTTTGTTTGCAAATCAATGCATTTATTCCTCAGAGTAGCACTTTTATCCCACAGGTTACTGCATGTGTCATTTTGGTTAGCGCTTTTGTCAGTGATTTCTCACTTCTTAGTCCGCAGAGCAGTGCTTTTGTATCTTAGGTTCATGCTTTTATCTTCTATGTTAGCACTTTTGAGGTGAAAGATAGCGGATTTGTTAGGACAACGCTTTTATTTGCAACTGATAAAATTTTCTTGCAGGTCTGAATGTCCAAGAACTAAAATTTTCAAACTACTGACATATCTATGTGCAACATTGTTTTTAAGCAAATTTCATGCATTTCCTCACGTAGTTAATTAAGAGTTTTATTTTGGAAAGTAACACATCATATCTTGATCATCTAGCTTAACTAAGGGGATAAATTGACAGCATGCAACTTGCATTTTGAGTGACTTCTTTAAAGTAGTTGCACATGGACTTTAGGAGGCTAAAATAAACTTGTGTTTTCCGTGCTTAATGAAGTAGTAGGTAAGTATGCTCTTGCCCTCATATGATGATCAGAAAACTAGACCTACTTTCTTTTATGTGTAACCTTTAGAGGGCCTGCCTTCCCGAGCTACCTTGAGAGGGTCAGTGAGAGAGGAACGACCCAAAGTGGAAACAGGCTAATATCAAGTCCTTCCAATCCACTCTAAATAAATCATGTTTGTGATGAAAGTCACAAGCAACATGTGCTGATAAGTTCATACCGACACTATGTTTCTCCATAAACCCTATGGAGTGTAACCTCTGTAGGATGAGAACCTTTTGTATTTACAGAGCTGGAAGTGTCGCATGTATGGCCACATGACTGGAAGCCTTTACTAAAAACCACTTTTACTAGTTACTAAAATCCTTCTAATTGTTGGTGCAGGAGGTTGGACCTCTGAAGCGGCTCACATACATACGGTTCTTAGTAGAGATATAAAGTTTGTCATGGGTAGTTTTCATGGAAACTGGTGCTTGGTTGCCCCAGAGAAGTGAGTGCCAAGGGTGGAGCCAATGGGGTCAAGCATCTAAATATCTACTTTGAATAGTGTAGCCTTGGGGGAAACCCCATGTGAGATTCAACAATTATTGTCTCAACATGCCATAAGTTTTGTACTTGCTTGTGCATTTTGTTTTTCAAACATTGTGTCTTTTATGTCTATAACATGCTCAAAATGGTCAAAACTTGAAGAAAGTTATCATCTAAAAATGAGCAAAAATCCAACAACTTGCTGGAAAATTTGAAAAGAATCCTTGAAACATAATCAAAGTAGCGCTTTTATCCCATAAGTTAGCACTTTTGACCCAAAAAGTTAGCACAAAGGCTTTTTCACATCTGAAACAAAGCATATCAAACCAAAATTTCAAAATTAGTATCAAAACACTTCTTGAGTAGAATTGTCTTTAAACTCTCACACATTTTCAAACTAGTTCAATAACTGGGTCACCAATCCAATAGGTTATTTCTAAAAAGGTTTCCATAAGCATAAAGCATTCAATAAGCTATTGATTCAAACATATTAAGTGCAACAATCAACATCATTGTCAGTTTCTCATCAGGATATATCAAATCCTCTATCACAAAACTTGATCAATCCACCTTGTGTTCATTACCTTGGATATATCTTTCCTATTTTGGACCTAGGTTATATCAAAATTAGAATTGCGCTCACATTGGAATCAAGGAAACTTGTAAACTATCATATGCTTATATGAATTTTAAGTATCGCATTAAGAAAAGAAAACCCAGTTATAAAGCTACTCAGAAAAGGATAAGATTCTTATATATCAATCGCAATATCTTATTAAAACATAGGACATTCCTACACCGTTTTCGTCACTATTTACGTGGTTGCGGGAAGAAATTTTACAAGGACATGCTTTTCAACAAAGAGACACTTTGTCACAATGAACAAACAATAGTGGTAAAATCAACAAAGCATACCTTCCTAAACCAATAATCACCTATTGAGTTATCTTTAGAAAACTTCAAAAAAATTGAAACAATCACATGCCAGTTTGGACTAGAGCTTAATGCAAACAACTCAGAAAATAATAAAAACAAATGGAAGAAGAAGATAATTCAATGTTCCACACTTTTGGGTATACAACTGTTGATGAAGAAGCAGTCAATAACACCATTAGAGACCTTGAGCAAAATTTCAAATTTGATAGAGTAATGGAAAAATTATTAGCAAAGCAAAAAGAAAAATATCTTTTGATGTTGGCAAAATCAGGAGCTAAATTGCCACAAGACTATAACATAGAAGGCTTGAAACAAGATGCGGAGACAAGTAATACTCAAAACACAGATGATCCAAATAACGAAGATATAAACAAAGAAAGCCATGAAGAAACAAGAAAATAACATGATGACACAAGAAGAGAACGTAGTGATAGAAGAACTTACGAAGAGACAAGGAGAAACCGTATGGATAATCCATTGTTAAATCTCACTCAACAAATGCAAACTCTACAACAACAGATACAAGATATGCAGAATGGAACAAGCTCCAAGAAGTATTCATTGGAAGATATCTGCCCATATCCTTTTGATAAAAGTTTGAATGTGATACCATTCCCATAGCATTGCGAGATCCCTAAATATGATAAATAAAATGGAAAATTTGATCCTCAAGATCACATTAGGGAGTTTTGTACTATGAGTATGAAATTTACACATGATGAAACTTACCTGATGCGTCTATTCCCTGGGAGTTTAAATTAACAATCAATGGAATGGTTCTCAAGATTACCATCTGGAATCAAATCTTTTGAAGAACTCGTTAATAGATTTATTTCACAATACTCCTAAAATGTAAGGAATGAGATAGCAATGCTAAATATATGAAATGTTAAACAAAAGAATGGTGAATCTTTCATGATCTTCTTGCAGTGATGGAAACAAATGTTTAATAGGTATCCAAGAGATGTACCTGATCAAGAAAAGATGGACATATTCATTGATAATCTTATCAGTGAAATGAGTTATCATCTAAAAATGCAATGTCCTCCTTCTTTCGCTAAGATAATTGAGAATGGTCTGAAAATAGAAGATGCGATGGTAAAGAAAGGAGAGCGAAAACTTTACAATAATTCTTACAACAACAACAACAACAACAACAACAATCACAACAACAATGACAAACCCAAGTTCTGGTCAAAGAATAGGAATGTCATCAATGGAGGAAATGACGATAGTAATGCTACAAAACATCAACCAATTTTTGATCTATCAAGTCAAATCTCAAGCAATAACAATCAAGAAAACAATAAATCCAAGTCTTTCTTCTTCAATCCTTGCAGGAAATTCACAAACATTGGAGAACCGTTGGAATCAGCTTTAAAAACTCTTCTTGTGAACAAACTGATTATTTTACCAGAAGTAAGAAGTTATGAACCACAAATCAAACCAAATTGGTGGAACGACAATCAATTTTGCAATTACCATCGAAATAAAGGACACCAAACTAATTATTGTCAAAGATTGAAACATCTTATCCAAGATTTAATCGATAATGGAACTATCATAGTGGATAGTCATAAGACAAATGAATCACACTTAGCCTTCAAAACTCCACTTCCAAATTATGAGAAAGGTGAACAATCCAAATCAAAAGATGACAAAGGAAAAGTCAAAGTGAACTACACTTATACATATTATGATGTGGTAAATGTCATCATTGTTAAAGATAACACACCTTCAGAACCAATAAACGTTATTACGAGAAGCAAAGCGAAGGTCACATTTCCAGGTATAACAAATGAATCAACCTCCACTTCATGATAAATATAACTTAGTGGAACAATTACGAAGAATACCCGTTCAAATATCAATTTTGGAACTTCTCAAAGTTTCACCTATGCATAAGGAAATTTTAGAAAAATCTCTAACGGAAACAACAGTTTCAAAAGACTTGGATGTAGATCATTTCCAAAACATGGTGGGACACCTTATAGCCCCTCATTACTTATCATTTTCTAAAAAAGATGATGCGTCCTTGCAACATCCTCACAATTCTCCCTTACATGATGAAGTCACCATTAATAAAACTCGTGTCAAATGCATACTCATAGATGGTGGAGCTAGCTTAAACATTCGTGCATTAAGTTTAATAAAGGCTTTGGGATATTCAGAACATGCAGTAGATCCAAAGAAGAAAATAACCATTAAGGCTTATGATGAAGAGGAGCGTTCTTTTAAAGGAACTGTGGTGTTACCAATGAAAATAGGATCCGTGGAAAGGATTACATTATGTCAGGTTTTAGATTTGAATCTCTCTTATAACATTCTTCTGGGAAAGTCATGGATTCACAACATGCAAGCAGTTCCTTCTACATATCACCAATGTGTAAAGTTTCCTCATGAGGAACAAGAGGTCACTATAATTGAAGACTCAAGCCAATATTGCAATAATCTAAAGCCAACACAAGATACAAGGGTTCCACATAACAGAGAATCAGTATATCCTACCAAAGAAATTCAAGAAAAGTTATGGGAAACCTTCGAGAAAAAGCTCAAATTAAATGATGAAGGAATGAGAAAATATTCTTTGCATAATTTTCCACTTCCACCTAAATCATATGGAAATCCTACAAATATCCAACCATAGATCTCAGAAAAATCAAAAGAAATGTTTAATGGAGCATTTGTTAGAGCTGGAACACTTGCAGAAGAAACTGAAGACAAGGACATTCTTGGTTGGTTGTACAAAGATGAAAATGAAACTATAGCAATAGCTGAAGTCAATATTTCCATAGAGAAATATGGCAATGGTTATAAGATCATGCAAAAAATGGGATATGAAGGAAAATGACCAATTGGTAAGCGACATCAAGGTATTTCAAAACCTATTTGTCCTCACTCGCAATCTAAAGAAGATAAATCAGGACTTGGATATCTAAAATCAAATCAAAAGCAACATAATTATCAACATCCAAAGTGGAGAAAGAAATCAGTCTCTAAAGAAGAACAATGGCAAGAAAAGCTACATCAAGCAACATAAATAGTAGCCAACAAGAAAAAACAAGAAGAATATGATAAACAACAAGAAGAACTTGCAATCAAAAGAGAAGAAGAATCTTGTTAAAAAGTTCAAGGAATACGAGCAAATGCTAAATCTGAACAAGATATTCCAAAAGCAATAAAAGCAGAGATGGCAGAAATCAAAGAACTATTTGCACCATGTAGTATTCATGTATGGTACAGTGGTGTAATCCTAGACAATGGTTCAGAGACATATTCAAATGAATATGAATGGGGTCCAGATGTATCATCTAGTGTATCAAGTGAAGAAAAGAATGAAGAGAAAGCAACTATCACAAATGAAGACTTGTCCTTTACAAAACAAAGGATATAGTTAGAAAGAAGACAAGAAGAACTTAGAATCCAGAGAAAAGAGGCATATGCAAGACAACAAAAAAAAGAGGATGTAAAAGACCAAGAAGTAACGCCACAAGAAGCACAAACAGATATGAATCAAGCATCAGGAAATATCAAATTTCTATCAAATGAGGAGCAATATGTACCAAGGTATGGAAGAACCATAGAAGAACTAAGAGACAGTCAAGCAAGATTGACTATTAGTCCAGAAGAAGTTGAGTTTGGATGAAGACAAAAGCTAGCAAAAGAATCCTCTATACCATGTACAAAAGTATGTCAACTTAAAAATACAAATGAATCTATTAATCAATAAAGAACGTGTAGTATTAAATATGTGTGTGTTGATATAATCCATTCGTTTAAGGGACAAATGTCAAATGAAGAGTCACTTGAGTGTGAACTACAAAATACTAATATTGATTTTGTTAGAATTGATTGGAGAATACTTGGGAGAGACAATCCTCAAGATCATTCTATCTATGGCATTACCTACTCTATGCCAAATTATGACTATTATGTCATGAACCTTGAAGCACCTAACAATGACGATGACTACGACTTACCCCTTCTTCATCCAAAACTAATTGATTTGGATAACCTGGAAAAAACTTAATTGGATGTCTTTTCCAATGACCATGACTTAGCTGTGTATCTTAATGTTGTCGAACACATAGCACCTAAGATATCTTCCATCGCAGAATCAAGTAACGTTTCTTGCAATCAGGAGAATGCCAAACTTTCTAGTCGCAAAATTGAAATAAAACAAGGAAAAAGACCTAGTGCTGAAAACCATTTAATGGCAACACTAGATCAATCAAAAGAAAAAATAAAGGACATATCTGATGGTGAAAACATCTTTGAGGTGCTAGAAGATGGAAAGTTTGGCATCCTCCCTGCGTATTTTTAGGAGAGATCTGCTATTCTAATAGAACCAACAGAAGCAATAAACATTGGCACATCAAAAGATCCCAAGATACTTCATTCTGCTGCATACATTATCAGATGAAGAGATGAAAGAATACATAGAATTTTTCAGACAAAGATAGATAAATTTTGCTTGGTCCTATGTAGACATTCCAGGACTTAATCCAGATCTTATCATGCATCATCTCAATATGGATCTAAAAGCAAAATCAGTTAAACAAAAGCTAAGGAAGATTCATCCACACATCGCTCTCCTTGTAAAAGTCGAGCTAAAGAAGCTATTAGATGTGGGTTTCATAAGACCTGTTGCCTATCCAAAATGGGTTTCAAGCATTGTGTCAGTGTCAAAGCCAGATAAAAGCATAAGATTCTGCACTGATTTCAGAGATTTGAATAAGGAATGTCCCAAAGATGATTTCCCACTACCCAACATTGATATAATTGTGGACTTATCAGCAGGACATGAGATGTTTTCATTAATGGATGGATTCTCAGGATACAATCAAATAAGAATAGCCCCTGAAGATCAAGAAAAGACAACATTCACCTATGCATGGGGTACTTATTGCTGGAATGTTATACCATTTGGACTTAAGAATACGGGAGCAACTTATCAAAGAGCTATGACAATAATTTTCCATGATATGATGCATACATTTATGGAAGACTATGTAGATGATATACTTGCAAAATCTCATACAAGAAAAGAACATTTGAACATCTTGGGCAAGATCTTTGATAGGCTTGAAAGATGTCAGTTAAGATTAAATCCAAAGAAATGTGCATTTGGAGTAACCTCTGGAAAACTTCTTGGGTACATTATATCAACTCATGGAATTGAAGTAGATCCAGAAAAGGTCAAAGCTATCATGGAAATGGAGTCACCTAGGAACATAAGTCAATTGTGTTCTTTACAAGGAAGATTGCAATCAATCAAAAGATTTATCTCCCAATTAGCAGATAGATGTCATCCATTCACTCATCTTTTACATAAGAATGTTCCATTCAAATGGGATCAGAAGTGTGAAGAGGCTTTTATGCAAATCAAAGAATATCTAATGAATTCTCTAGTTCTTGTATCACCAATCAAAGGGAAACCATTGTTACTTTATATCTCAATAACAAATGTATCATTAGGAGCTCTCCTAGAACAACATGATGAAGAAGGAAAATAAAGAGCAGTGCATTACATCAATAGAACACTTCTTGGCTATGAATTGAACTATACATCCATAGAGAAGACATGCCTAGAAGTTGTATTTGCCACTCAGAAGCTGCGATATTATATGCTAACTCATTCTATGAAACTAATAGCAAAGATAGATCCACTAAATTATTTGTTGAAGAAGTCAACTTTGACAGGCAGACTGGCAAAGTGGGTTATTGTACTAAGTGAGTTTGACATAGAATATGTTGATTGAAAAAATATCAAAAGACGGGTCATTGTTGATCAATTAGCTGAAGCACCTTTGCAATATGACATACCATTACACATTGAATTTCTTGATGCATACATCTGACAATAAGTAAAAAAATTTGGGAGTTGTACTTTGATGGTTCTTATACACAATATGGATCAGGCGCAGGAATTTTGTTCATCACACCTCAGGGACACACAATTCCAAAATCATATAGATTGCAGTTTCCATGCACAAATAATATGACATAGTACGAAGCATTGACTATTGGTCCCAAAATGGCTATTGAATGGAATATAAAGGAATTACATGTCTATGGTGATTCACAACTTATCATCAACCAAATAAATAATGATTATCAAACTAAGGATGACAAGCTCATGCCTTACAAATAGTTGGTAGAAGAGTTTAAAGAACACTATGAAGAAGTATCATTCACTAAGATCCCAAGAAATCAGAATAAAGTAGCAGATACAATGGCTACAATAACATATCTCTTGCACAATCAGGAAAATCAACAACATTGCGAATTCATGTTGGAAGATATCTTAACCCCTACCATTCAATCCCAACATACCTACATGATTTTCCATATATCGGGAACTAGTCAATCCTTATATGGCCAAACTTATCAGTACTTAAAAGAGAATATCCTTCCTCCTGACCTATCCCGCAATCAGAGAAGAAATTTTATCCGTCAGTCATCCCGCTATACTATTATTGTTGATACCTTATATAAGAAAGGTCTAGATAGCACTTTATTGAGATGTCTTGAACAAGAAGAATCTGAGAAAGTTCTTAATGAAGTTCACGTAGGTATTTGTGGCACACACTCAAGTGGATTAACACTGGCTAAGAAACTTCTTTGTATGGGTTACTATTGGCCTACTATGGAGAGAGATTCATTCACATATGCCAAGAAATGCAAACAATGTCAGATCCATGGGAATCTCATCCATGCACCAGCACAAAAATTGTATCCTATGGCAAGATCATGGCCATTTTCTCAATGGGGCCTTAATTTGGTAGGTAAGATAAATCCTTCATCCTCTAATGGACATAAGTTCATTTTGACTGCTACTGAATATTTCACTAAATGGATTGAAGAAGTACCTTTGACAAAAGTGACAGGAAAACAAGTATCATCATTCATCTTAAATTATATGATATGTCGCTATGGAGTTCCTATGACCATTATCACTGATAATGGATGATCATTTAAAAATCAAGATGTGAAGGAACTATGTGAGTGATTCCATATCCAACATAGGTTTTATAGTCCATATTATCCTTAAGGAAATGGTCAAGTTGAGCCATCAAACAAAACTATCCTAAAAATCTTGAAGAAAACAGTCAATGAAGCTAGAAAAGACTGGCACATTCAGCTAAATCCTGCTCTTTGGGCATACTGAACAAGCATCTGCACACCAACGAGGGTAACTCCATATTGCTTAGTCTATGGATCAGAAGCCATATTACCAATAGAAGTAGAGATATATTCTCTACGAGTTTCCTTCAAAGGTCTTATACCAGAAGAAGAAGAAGGAGTCTCTAGACTTCAAGAGCTTGAGCTAATTCAGGAATGTTGCCAAAATGCAATAGATCATTTGAAGGTATATCAATAAAGAATGGAAATAAGTTATAATCATAGAGTCAAGCCACACATTTTTTCAGATTGGAGATATAGTTCTAAGGGAGAATCCAAGAAATCAGCAAGACCAAGAAAAGAAGGGTAAATTTGAACCAAATTGGCTAGGTCCTTTTGTCATAGTAGCAACATATAGCTCAGGAGCATACAAGTTATCTACCCTTGAAGGTGATTGATTTGATGAACCTATCAATTTTATCCATCTCAATAAATTCTATGCTTGAGATGTAAAGTCTTGAAAAAATCAATAAAAAAAAGCATGTACAGTCCTGAAAAAATAAATAAAAAAAGCATATAAAGTCCTGAAAAAATCAATAAAAAGCATATAAAATCCTGAAAAAATCAATAAAAAGCATATAAAATCCTGAAAAAAAACAATAAAAAAAGCATATAAAGTCCTGAAGAAATCAGTAAAAATCAGAAAAGTAGAAAAATCCCTAAAAAGCATAAACCAGCAGAAAAGAAGAAAAATAAAATCAAAACATAAAAAAAAGGCAATAAATTTAGATAGTGAAAACTTGGTAAACATGCGCTATCTAAAAAATGAGTTCTTCCATCTATGAGATCGCTTTGCACACCTATCCATTCCATCCTATCGCATCTACCGCTTCCATCTATCTAGCTCATCCATTTCATTTTTTGCATCCATTGCTTTGAACCATTAGTAGAAAATATGCAACTTACCAACAATTATCAATCTTTGACATACTTGTCATAGTCACTATCTTAAATTTTATCAAGATCAATCATATCTCCATTTGTATCCCGCCATGGTTTGGATCTTGATCAATTTGAACATCCATAATAAAGTTTTGTTTTCGCTGGGGGCAAAATCCTAATTCCTTTTTTCTAAGGTGATCTTTTGAATCTTTGAAAATCCAAAACACCCGAAAAACTTAGAAAAACCAAAAACATTTAGGATTTTGAAATACATAACAAGCAACAAAGCAACGAAGATCAAGGCCTTTTATAACAACTGAATTGTGAACCTCAGGATACAAAGATTCAACCAACAAGTAATAATAGATTATCAATGGTCATTCATCAAGATGATTATATTAGTTAATGACCATGAGAACATGTGAATGACATACAAGCTTCAATGTTTATATCTTGATTTTATTGCTAATCATGTACTCTATGCAACTCAAGGATGTCCATGACTTGAGAATCTATGATGGGGCATGATTATTTTCTTTGTTTGTTGTCTGTGGTTTATCTCTTATTAAGGTATGTACTTGTCTAAGGATATGATCGGCAAAAGATCAAGGAGGACGTTCCGAGTCATGCATGAAAGGGGACAATCCTTGTCTCTTTTGCAAGAAATGCTTAGGTCAACTTGATTCATTATATCAAGTTGCTTGTATTAACTTGTTATATCAAAATCCATGTAAGAAATGCTAAGGTCAACTTGAATCATTCTGTCAAGTTGCTTGTATTTTCTTACAACATTTTAAAGCTCAATGATGAAATCAAGCACTGTTACAAGACAATCATATGAAGAATGGCAGTATCATTTTTAGTTAGATCATTTTTAGATTAGCTCATTATTCATCTGCATTATAAGCATTCATTGTCAGTTGCATTATAAGCATATCATTTCATTCATAAATCAACGATCATGAGTAAAAATTGAGTATACTTGGACAAACAAAAACAATTTGCATTTGATCATTGTAAGTGCATTCATTTTAGAATCATTTTAATCATCATCCATTTCATTTAGTTGCATTCAATTATTGCATTAGTTTGCCTTTCATTAGGTGCATTTCATAAATCATGTAGTGTATCATCATTATTATTTGCATTATCATTGAAAGTTCATTAAGATCATTTAGTTGCATTTTTGCACTTAGATTCATAATCATTACAAGAATTGCATATAAAAATAAAAACATATCATGTAGATCATTTGCATTTACATCATCCTTCGCATTAAAAAAGAAATAAAATCAATCCTTCATTTTCCTTCCCATATAGATCATTGCATTTGCATCATTTCAGTTAGTAATCATTTTCATTTGCATCCATGATCATCAAAATCATCAAAAAAAAATCAAAAGCATTTATCATTGCATCATATATACCATCATCGTCGTAAAAAGAAAAGAACATCATCCATGTAATCCATGCATCATAAAAGATCATCATCATATAAAGTCCATGTCTTCATATAGATCATCATAAAACAATATAAATTCCAAGTATACAATGATATCAGATAAAAAATACAAGTGCCTCATCAATATAAATCAAGTCAAGGTTGTCCTGTACCACTACCACCTGACTCTGTCCATTTCTATGGTCGTGGGCGAGAAGATCCTCCAGATGCTCCATGACTCCACCGCTACTAGTATCCATCCTAACAGTGGTATAATAGTTACCTACCCTCTGGCTCTCTACAACTAAATCCTCATATAATCGTCACCAGTGTGATGTCTTCTTCTTGACCCGAAATAGTGCTCTAACGGTATCAGCTGAGAGAGTGCCCAATCCAACCTATTGAATGTGATCAAGGAGATCCTGAGTATCCCATTGTCTCCTAACAACCCTATCTCTTTTTGTCATGAGTGTCTATACCTGTGCTCTATCTATGCTCTGAGACTCTCCAAGGTCTCTTGCTCTGGCACATCCTACTGAGGAACATGACCCTCAATCCCCTCATCTCCACCTCCCTATCCACCTGCTGGAATCTCAGCCCAGTAGCCCTCAAAACCCGTCATCTAATAAGTGGAACATGATCCTATGGATCCTCATCATCTCCACCATGAGCTGCAATAACCCTAGGGTCTGGTTGAATATGACCAAAATCAATGCCTCTCCCACAACCCCCATCCAGTCCAGTAATCATGCCTCCTCCTGTAGAGGGTAACCCTCTCATTGATCTCATACCTGCTCTGCCAATATCCCTCCCAATCCGTCCTGCATCTCTCCCACCCATGGGAAGTGGTCTCCCAATCCTGCCAATCGGTCCAAAAGGTCCTCCACGGAATCTCAATTGACCTCCTCTTCGTTTGGGTCTCCTACCGCCTCTGCCTCCATATCCTTCCTCATCTCCATCACCTCTGGCCTCCTGAGCAACTCTAAGCTCTCGTCTCCATCTCCATCTCCATCTCCTAATGATTAGATCATCTGAATCATCCTCCTCATCTCCTAAGCTAGGAGGAGGATCTGTTGGATCGGTAATACAAGGAAACGAGGTGCAATCATGTATTGAGCATAATCTGCAGTCACCCCAAGATCTAGAATGTGTAATCTCAAATCATAAGCCACCCTAGGAGTAGCCAGAAACTCTGCACATTCTATCTCAAAAGACAAAGACGGTCCCCAATATCACCTATCCTTGTACCATCGTGCATATATCGTGACACCAGTAGGAATGGGTTGAATGATACCAAACTGCCTCAAAATGAGACTAATCAACTGTCGCTCAATAATACATGGAGTACAACCAATGAGATATCTACTCTGCATAATATATGGTAATGTCCACGCATCATCCATCAATGGCTCACAATTGATATATAGTCTCCAAATAACACTATCTAGTGAATCCATAACCCAACGCCAATACTCCATCTTACCCAACTTATGCTGAGTAAGGATACCTGCATATAAATAGACATTTGGCTGCCTCTCACCATGAACTCTATGATGAATAGGCCAAGTAATGGCAATGTGCTCCCAGCACCAGATTTGTAAAAGTGTGCATCCTGTCGACAAACTAACACTCTCATCGAAAACAACCTGATGAAGATCATGATACAAATGAGCGAGCATACAAACACCCCACACATATCGAGTTCGATGTTGCATTATGCTCTGAAGAATCTCACCCCAACCAATAGCAAAACCATGATATATCCTGTCTGGACAGATGAATCTGCCAATCAAACCTGCAAGAATCACTAGGAGAGTCTCATAATACATGATCATATCCTCCCATCAGATCTCTCCTATAGAAATGCTCTTATCACCAAAAACAGCTCTACAAGCCTTTGTCCCTCCACGATCCTAAAAATCATACTAGACTAACTCACTAGTCACGGGGATATGAAGAATCCTATAGACATCCTCCAGCGTCACACTAATCTAACCAGTGGGCAGGTGGAAAGTATTATGCTCGCTATGCCATCTCTCTGCTAAGGCAGTCAACAATCCCCTATTATGGATAATATCAGGCATATATAATAAATGACGTAATCTGCAGGCATCTATGTGTCTAACCTTAGCCTGTGTAAGCTCTGGCACTGAGTGGCACATGGCTGAGAATTTCTCCCGACACTGGAGAACATTGAGTTTCTCCTGTTTAACAAGAGAATTTGATCTCGATCAATCATCACTCATCTATCTATCACATCAACGATTGGTCCATCTTTTCAAATGAAACAAATCAAGCTATCAAATCAATCTAAAACTATCAATCATGGTTTTCTATCAATCAATGAGTTCAATCAAACTCTGCAATGCTCTTCATCAGAAATTGCATCAGTTTCTTAGAGATAACCTATTAATCTATCAAATCAATCAATCGGTTATCCTATCAATCACCATTATCAAATTTCTATCAATCAAGACATCAATCGAATACCTATCAATCAGAATTGTGCATCATAATACATCAATCACATCATCATCTTAATAAATTTTAACTTGAACAACATCAAACGAATTCATTTGAAACATAAGCACTAAACCTTTTTACATAAGTGTTATTCTATTAAACACAGGCACTGAAACATACAAATGCGTGAACCATTTTCACAAAAGTGCCAAACCTTCAAACAAAAGCATGAAACAATCAAAAGTGCTACACTATTCAACATATGCGCGAACACTCAAAGCATAAGTGCTAACAAAACATATGTGCTAACATACATCACAAATGCGTTAACAAAACCAACGAATGCGCTAACACTATCAAAAGCGTTAACATACAATGCATAAGCGCTAACAAACAAATTGAAAGCGTTAAAACATGATGCCAAAAATAATAAAAAAATCAAAATAGCCTCACACGCGCCAAAAGCATGGAAAATCATACGACAAGTTGCAAAAAGGGGCTTGGATAAGGAATATATCGGATAACCATAGTCAGGAGGTCGCTGATATAATTGAACACGCTCAAATCGATGGTTCTCGGATGGGATCACCATTTCGCCACCTCACCAAGACAATTTTCTTCACAAGCTGACAAGGATGCAAATGAAATTAAAATTACCTTTGGTTAATTTTATATTTACCATTTGGAAGGGTAATTAATGCGTTTAAATGGGGCAATTTTTTTTATTTTTCATAAATGAATTTAATTGAAGGACCTTTTCAATTATCGTGAGATCAATCACTCCTCCAAAATTTTCAACAATTTCACAATCAATCTCCCAAGGGGGCACACAATCAGGATTTTTATCTCCATTAGGCACACTCGAGACTTGATTTAATCTTTGAAACAATGTTGTCTTTACATCATTTCAAAGAGGGGCAAAATGTATACACATAAAAATGGCTATGAGCGATTAAATAAATATTTAATATTTATTCTTCTATTAAATAGTTAATTTGAAAAGATAAATTTATTTAATTCATTTCGTGTCTTTCTATTAATTAATTTAATTGAAATATTTTATTAATTAATTCATTTATCCTATTCCTCTAATCAATTAATTAAATATATAATATTTAATTGTTCCTTCAATCAATTAAATATCTAATATTTAATGATTATTCTTCTATCCTATAGTCTCAATTATTAAATAATTTCTAAATTATTTAATCTCTTTTTCAATTCATCATTCCATCTCCACTTCATCTTTTCTTTGCCAACTCATCAATCATGTGGCTAAAGATATTAATATTTCTTCAATATGAATTCACCATTTATCTTCAACTTCCAATTTAATGAAATATTGTGTACGTACACATATTTCATAACCTTCTTCTATATTCTCTCCAACATCCCTATATCTTAGGAAGGACTTGAGTCCACTTGTCCTCTCATGCCTAAATCTTCTCCAACCATCCCTAGATTCCATCAGTTAGCAACCCAGTCAAGGTGAGATGAGTGACACTTGTCTTCTCCTTCCCCCTTTCTCTCAACCTTCACCTTTGCTCACAGCCATCCAAATCTGCAGATGTTGATCTAAGCCACATCATCTTGTACTCTCAAAGTCTATAAATGTGGGAGTTTGAGTTGAGAAAGAGTTAGTCTTCAAGTGAGTTTTCAAGTTAACAATTTGTGAAAACTTATGCATCTGTGAGTTTTATTCTTGAAGCAATTAACAATTTAGCATTTCTCATTTATCATAATCATTTAGCATTGCATATCATAGTATCAGTTAACTATCAATTATTAGTCCATTCTTCATATGACATCTTGGAAGCTATCAATGCTTGTCTGAGAGCACATCATCTGCAACCAGAAACAGTGGAGTTAGGACACAATGAGACTTAAATCATGAAGGTAATAATAGTGTTTTTATTTTATATCAATTTCATGTAGTTTCATTGGTTGAGTTTGGATTTCCTGTAGCATTTCCTTTGTATTTTGTGAAACTAACATGTTGCAGGTAGTATTCTGATGATGAAATTCAAGTCGACGCAAATTTTATTTGTTTAGTTATCATTTATCCACCTATTAATTAAATTAAGGTTTAATTAATATCCCCTTTTCTTATATCCAACCATTAATCAAATTCAACATTTGATTAATTCCCCTTTCTCCTGTTAATTAAATAAATCATATTTATTTGATTAATCCCCTTTCCACATTTAATTAAATTCATCTTCTAATATAAATAAATCACTATTTATTTATAAATTACCCTCCCACTTGCATTTTCCCACAAATGCAAGTTGCACCCATTAAATGAAATAAATTATTTTATTTTAATTAAAAATCCTAATTTCTCCCACTTGCATCCTCCTACAAAATCCACTTGCATCCTAACCATTCTTCTAGAACCTCCTAAATCCCACTTAATTAAATCTAATCCTATCCTAAACATTGTCACATTCCTAAGTAAAAACAGGTCACTTCTCAAACCCTCAAAGTCTTCATAAACCATTAAAGGCTTTGTGTCTCCAACAGGTTAACTTCCAAAGTCTTTAATAACCATTAATGGTTAACTCAACCTCAACCCTTGGTTAGATATATTCCCTCTAACTTAACCATCCTTTAACCCATGGGTCTCTTCAAGCATTCATTTCTTTGACCATGGTTATCCACTAACTCTTGCACAAGAGTTTATCCTTTGGGTAAAAGGACCATCTAATAACTCAACCCTAACCTTATCTCCTAAGGTAACCACCATGTCTTCTCAGGAATTTAATGCCTCTTGCATCTCCTCTCAAGCCTCCTCATGGTGACACTTGTCAACCTAGGATTGGGTTGAAAATCTCACAAGTATTGAATATTATTCAATCCTAGCCCTTGTTAAGATTACTCAATCTTAACCCTCCAGTTGCCCATTTCTTTTATAAATAGGCTTCATTTCTTTCATTATTCATAGTCCAAGTCTTCATGCATCTAATTTATAGTCTCATTTCATCAAGCATTTTAGCCTCTCTTTGATAATAGTAATTAAATCATTTAGTAGCATCATAGCCTAGATTTATCATGTTTTGCATATCATGTTAGTCTCATTTCCATGCTAGCTTAATATCATCTTAGTATAATTTTCATGCTAATTTAGTTTCATATCAATCTCATCATCTTGCACCATATCATTAACTAGTTTCATATCAATATCATGCTAAGATCTTAGTTGCTTTGCATTTAGATCTTTGATCATATATCCCTCATTCTTTGAGTAGTCATCGTAGAGACCAAGTGCCCATCCAAGTTGAGAGCCACCTTGATTTGAAGGATCCTTGGAGATAGAGAACAATGGAACAATCTTAGGAGGGGGATGATTTAGGTTGCTTTGTCATTTAGATTTTTATTTTGTTGTGTTTCATTGGTATACTTGCTTGTTTATGTTGTTTATTGGCTAACCACTATTTCAAGTTTACACATACATACAATAATTTTTTTGTAAATATCTACGTGCAAAACTATATATCACGTAACTATCAAGGCCAAATGAAATGGCCACTATAGTTCCATGTTGGACTTGTGTAATGTCCTCCCCAGTCATTAATTGTTAAACAAACCATATAAATAAACATTAATACTTATTGATATCCAAGATCCTCCTCACGTGGTAGCGTGTGATGACTCTCTAGGATATGCTATAGTCTCTATCATCTCATGAACTGCACACTAAACATCTAACGAACCTTGTAATTAGATATGTCAATGGGAGGCTCAAGAGGTTGTCCAAGAAGACCTAAGTATGTGTGCTTGCACATAGTGCAAGTATGTGGCACACAAATATGTGGACTCGAGGAGGTTGTGTCAGGACCACTTGATCCAGTAGGATTATTAATGAATGTAAGTGGCTAAGTGAGTGATGAGGTATGAGAAACCAAAAGGCCAGTCAAAGAATGAATGATCTGGATGTGGTACTAGAGGTGGAAGAACAAGAAGAGGAGGGGGAACATACAGACCTTGAACTACTTGAATTGCCTCTAGTCTATCCTAGGGCATACCTCGACCCACACCCAGGAAATCTCTCATGTCAAAATAGTTGACATGCAAACCTAGGACAAACTCAACATATAGTTTTCAAAGGAAATATAGAGGGACATCAAGATTGTTGTTCGATGGTTTATTAAAAACCATCCATCAACGATCCTAAAAGGTATCTACTATACCCGATGATGACACTGTTTGATAATTTTTTTTGGTTTTCTCATATCAACATATTATCCAGTTTTAGGTTTGACAAATAATGTAGCTAATTAGGCCTTTCTAATATCAATATTTTTCACCTCATTATATGATAACCCATCGATGTATTGTTTCCTCATCACCTCTCACCACAATAGAAGGGAATTGAGTTGGCTCATGAGGGTTTAAACATTAGAAATTATTGACTATAATGTGGGCATCACTGATGATAGATGTGGGGGCCTATGATATAGCTCATATATGTTCCTCAAATGAGTTAAATAAATATTAATTAAATCATGAATTGAGGGAGGGTTTGGTAGTGGAGAATTTATATTGTTAGTCATAGTTACTAATTAAAGTTCAAAATTAAAAAAAAAAAAATCTACAAACTGAAATCTATATTAAAAACCTAATTTGTAATAAAAAATTAAAAGCAATCGAAAAAATGAAAAAAATACAAACAAGAAAGAGAGAAACAAAAAAATACCTACCCCTGATTGAATTTTGGGTGGATTTTGCGTTTAAACAATGGAAATGTGATTTCATTTTTGATATCCAAAACCTCTACTATGAATCCTGAAGCCATTGTTGGTGAAAATGACCCACGACGAATTTATTTTTTTGTTTTAATGGTCCCAGGTAATGGTGGATATCCGATATCAGATTGATCTGATCCGCTATCGAATATTCATCTAGTAATGTCTATATTTTTAAAAAAAATAGGTTGACGGTTTTAATATATATATATGTGTGTGTGTGTGTGTGTGTGCGCGTGCGCGTGTGTATTATTATTACAATATATTCATTTTTTATTTTTTTTGAATCATTGTTAAATCAATGGATATTAGATATATGATATCCGATTTTAGACCATATGTCCAATATCTAATTTGATATATGTTCCACGAAGGTGTTTGTCATGGCTACATGTACTGTCACCCAAACCAACTAAAAAGTCAACACATATTTTTACTTTTATGGGCTAATGAAAAACATATTTGTTTTCATATTGCCACTTTTTGGCCCCCATAATCCTGCACATCCCCATTACATGCCTTTGTTATCGAATCATGAAGTTCTTCTAAACTAGGCCAAAAAAGGTTAAATATTCCAATTATCCCTTTCTCATAAAATAATTTCTCATTTTCACGCATCTCTTCTAATAAAATATCATTAAAATCCAGTCTTATGTGTTTGTTAGAGCAACCCACAATCCTTTTGAAAATATTACCTATAAAATCCAAGTCCAAGGGCGAAGTTGGGGACAAAGTAGACCTAGACTGAACAACTATAAGAAGGATGACATAAGAGAGGTGAAACCCTTCCCCATAGACATATTAGGGGAAATATTTGCGACACTACCAACATCTTGGACTAAAGTCTCTCTGTGAGTTATTCCTGAAGAGCCCACACCACTAGTTGGTCTAGTCCAGTTGAACCTAAATTGGGGCATTGAGATTGAGAGGGAGTAGAAATCGACCCTTGTTTAACATATGTTGGAGATTTGGTCCTGAGACACAACACAAACGGGCTTAGGGAAAGACAAATTGGAGACTATTGTTGAAAGGGAAATCCCATTTGAAATCTCATTATCCAAACACCTAATAGAGGCACCAACCAAGCCATTAAAACCCCAGACTTTGAAACACCATCATGAGGATGAAAGTAAGATAAAGGAGCCACCAAGAGTGGAATTTCTGCATAAATATTATTAGCAATACCGACTGCACCGCCACAACCTGATTACTCACATATTGAAAAATCCAGTGGAGCCAATTCCTTCGCACATGTGGTTGTAAAGAAGGTAGGATTTGTTTCACTTGCAACATCAATTGCATATTCAAAAGTCTCCACATCACTCATGAGCAGATTCTATGCAAAAGTCTAAGGCTGGGGTCCCATAGAGGGGCTTAAGCTTCTAGTTTTTAGGAGGAGGAGGAGGTCCCATGAAGAAAAATAAAAATCTCTATGATTATTTGAAATCTTTTCCTAAAAAATAGAAGCTCCTAATTTTTAAGCTTCCATGTTAAGCAGGTGAAAATGGTGTGGGGCTATAAATTGCCCCACTAGCTTAGGAATGCAAGTTACCACTTGTCAAGAATATAAGTTTAGATTTCTATTAAAAGAATTTTGGAGGGAAAATAATAATTATTTACTTGTTTTTGTCTCTATATATAAAGGTCAGGTGAAAATGGGGTGGGGCTAGAAATTGCCCCACTAGCTTAGGAATGCAAGTTACCACTTATCAATAATCTAAGTTTAGATTTCTATTAAAAGAATTTTGGAGGGAAAATAATTATTTTTTACTTGTTTTTGTCTCTCTATATAAAGGTATTGTTTTCAGGAGACCACCAACTTCCTTAAATTTTGGAGCTTAAACTTTTAAGTTAGACCACACCACAAAATTCATGGGACCAACTACTTAGAACTATTCCCTAAAATTCTTAGTAGTTCCAACTCTATTTTTTAAGAAGCCCCCTCCATGAGACCCCATAATAAATGACTTCTATAGCATCATTTTTGCCCAAAAAAAATCAAAATAACCACCTCATTATTAGAGAATATATGGATGTCTTTCTTATCGCAACCTCCTACAACCAAAAACGCTAAAAAAAAATCAAATTCTTCAAAATAAAGAAATTTAATTTAGTACATAAATGAGAAACAATGAAACCCAAAATGGTGATATTGATACGTGGATGTAGGAGGCTATGACTATGAGAAGGTTCTTTCAATAGATTTATCATCGTGGCACCTAAGAGTATACGATCTCCTAATCCTAGACTAAGGCCAATGCAAGTTATAAATGTAAACCAAATAAGACCACTATTAAAAATGGACACATTCATATCATTATCCTATGTATTTCCTTGTTTGCAACTCATTCTAAAGATAAATTTATTCACAATCAAATTAGGCATTGCTATTCGCAACCCCACAAGAAAATCACAACATGTACATAGTCTCAAAACCCTCTAATTCTTCCTTTCCCGATCCCAACACATTTTATTCTTATATCTTTGTCTTGGAGCTTGGTCCCACAATATTCCTCTTATCCTCAACGCGAGTTTTAAGGTGTCTTAATTCTTTAGTATAATTCTTAAGCTTGTTGTACGCAATTTTATACCTATGATAGTATTTTTTATAGTACATTGGTTGACTTTAACATCTTATTTGTTGATCATTTATGCCTATATATAGTTCACTTTAATCCTCGCGACTCTATTATAATGTTAATCATTATTAGGGTGTAATCCTCATGCTCTAATCAAATCATATCCTATGATAGTCACTCATATGCTAATCTAGGTTACTCAGGTGCATAATTGCTTAATATAATTCCTCAAAGAAATGTGACCTTGTGAAATGCCATGATTATTAAATATACCAAAAAAAAATAGAGATATTAACAAGGTTTCAGAAACTTCTAAATACCTTTAATTGAGATTTAAAGTCAAAATTTATAACCTATTTTGAAACCTCAACAAATGTATTAGCGATTTTCTCCCTTCCAACGACTTCCACTAGAACCTTTATTCACATATTCATTTCAATAGAAGTCATTGGTTTGTGTTTAGGTGCATAAATTTTTTTTGGGTCGGTAAAATGAGTTTTATATTAATATTTCAAAAAATTACATTTTCTTTGTCTAGTATGACACCATCATTCAAATTTTGCATATAACAAATGCATTAGTCATCCCCAAATAATAAACATAACTAAAACTATTACCCATCTACCATCATATTATAGTACCATATTTACCTGAAACCATCTAAGTCTATCAAACTTCTATAATTATACAAAAACCCTTCTCCGATTATCCAAGCCATACATTCCTATTTCAGAAGTTTTTTTTTAAATCTATTAAAAAAGCCAACATTCCAAACAAACTGACAAAAATCTATTTTTTCCTCACTACTTTTAGTGCCTCATTGTTCTAGTAATCCTTGAGCTCGAAATCAGATTATGTCTCCTTCTTTGTCTTTGTACTCTTCTTTCCCTTCATTGGCTCATGATCCTTTTCATGAATGAAATATTTTAGGGATTCCCACTCAATGTAGGCTTCAACCCTTCGCTCATCCCGATTCATCCCTTTCGGCCAACAAATGAAGGGCATCAATTGTTGTGGTGTCTCCTCCTTTAAACCTTGCTCCACCTCCATAGAGAGAAAGCTAACGCCCGCAGTAGCCCGTCCAAGCATTGATTGTAACCCGTAGAGCCAATCCTCCTCAACATAGCCTTTCACTACCGACTCTACTTCCTCCTTCTTCCCTACCTCGAGTCCCCATGCCACCAACATTGATATAATGTCGATGTTGGTTCTATACCTGTGCTCCATATTCAAGAACTCTTCACTGAGAAGAACCTCCGATATCTGAAGAAAATTATCCTCACCAAATTTTATATAGCCTCTTCAACCTCTTCTATGAAATTTGCCCCATAATAGCAAGTTGTTCTCTTGGGGTGATGAGAGAGAAATTCGCTTCCATGATTTAAGAAATTCACCACCTATTGCATCAATTGTTCACCACCACTCGTTGCTTCAATTAAACACCACCTTACAACCTTCAGGAATTAAATCCTTCACACTCCTACCCCCATCACATCTAATTGACACCTTGCCACTTCATAAATGTGCTTTGAAAATGGCAGTATATGATAGCTTGCTCAATCCATAATGAGATCATTGAAGACCTCGATTTTATCCCTCCCTTCATCATTTAATGATAATGCCCAATTTGACAACTTGACCACCAACTCATTCCCCAAGCGCACCATGTGACTGAATTCATAATCTTCAAATGTTTCCAATATGGATTTGGCAATGGATACAAAATTATTAAGTTTCCACACATGAATTTCTCCTTTATTTATAACATTTATAATTATTTGAGAATCACCCTCAAGGTGGATCTTTTGTAGACCTAAGATTTTGGCCATTTTTAGAGCCTCTACCATGGCTTGAGCTTCGACATCATTATTTGTTCCTTTCACTAGCTTGGTCACCCCAATCGCAATGCTATTTCCTTCCCAATCCTGCGCTACAAACCTATCCCCCTTAAGGGCCCGTATCGCCTTTGGAGGCTTGAACAAAATTAATCTTAAACCAACTAGCCTTTGAATCGATCCACTCTACCTTCATAGGATGACGCAAAATTGAATTAGCACAATTGACCCCATTAACAGGCCTAGATGCATAAATTGATTACACCTAAAGAGATCTAATACATACATAGTTCTAAATTTATTATATGTTTAGTTTCTTACCATAACTTGACATTTTGCAGAGATATCCAAGATGTCTTTTGAGGGACAAAATCCATGTTGAATTCCCATTGTATATTACAAAGCCAATTATTTTGTACAAATAAATTCAATTTGAAAACAAAATAAATGGGTACAAATGTATCATAACAAATTAATGTATCACATTTATAATAACCCTATGAAGCATTTTAGCCTTGCGATTCAAATTCCTAGTTGTAGACCTATGATTTCAATGGCTCGGGTTAAGAATAACATTTAATAATAAAAATAAAAAATCCGGTACAACAACATAAACCCTTTTATCTAGCAAGTCAATTAGTAACTCTACTGAACAAACTGCACGATCCTCTCATCACCGGCTAAGAGCCAAGGACTGAGGGGTATCCATTCCACCAAATTCGCCTGGGGCACCATCCCGACCTCATCCCTTATGATGTCAGAGCCTTGCACTCAACAAGACTTGATTCCTGGTGGGCTCATTTGGAGCCATTCAACTTCACCAGTAGACCAAGGGCCCATTGACCTTTAGAATATTTTCAATATACATAAGAAGGATAAAATGTTTTATTCACACACTCCAACTAATCATGAGTAGATGTAATGTCTATTAAACTCTACAAATGAATTCAATATCTAATTCAAATAAAGATAGAGAACAATGCAACACAATCTAAAAAGAAGGAACAAACATCAATACAATGTACTTGTTATAATCAATTTTATTTTTATTGACAACTCATTGAAACTTTCTTTTTAAATTTATATTGTTTGTTAAGCCCACACAAAAAATATCCATGTGACCCATTCTACAATCTCTTCTTGGCTAAAAATGTCCTAATAAATAGTAACTAGGGGAGAGGGAAAATAGTTGTACAAGGTCAAATAGTTGCACCATTCTGTGCTTATAATATCTAGTCTCACCACACATTTATACTATATATTGTAAATAAATAATCCATTTGTATATAATTTTTTTACCAGATATTGGTCAAGATGGACCAATACTTGAACACACAAAAACCTACAAATGTTAAATGAAAAATGCATAAATACATTCATTAATAAGTGAAATAAATAATTTTTTGTTTCAAATAAAACATCATAGCTATCCACTATAAATGTTTCGTTTATAAAAAAATATGCTCACTTAAACAAAAACTCTTACCATAGTGAAAAAATATTATTCTTTTGTATACATCTATGAGGTAGCAATGTATATGCATTGGAGTATTCCATATTAATAATTGGCCTCATCAAACATATAAAAGGTGAACACAATAAATACCTTGTTTTTTCCATGAAATGTGAGGGATTGTCCAAAGGTTTTAGCGTTCAACAATTGGTCCCTTTGTGTTCAATATAAGTTGCATTTTATATAATAATAATATGTTGTTTTTATAACAACAAATAATTTTTTGTGTTCAACTATTAGTCCTTTGGTGTTAGATATAAAAGTTAGAGATAACATACATTTATGATTACTAAGAGGAATTTGGTCCATTTAAGTTGTAGTTAAGTTATATTTTACATAAAAATACGATATTATACTAATTACAAATGATATTTTTTTATTCAACTACTAGGGATTTTTAGATTAAGCTTTGGTCGAATCTTTAAAAAGTCATTTTTTGGACACTTTGCACTAGACGTGTTATTTTGACGAGTTGCATGATGAGTCACGCCTTCAAACCTTAGTTGTAGATAATTAAGTGCCCATTTTTTATTTCTAAGAAAAAACGAAGGTCTTACGATATTCCACGTGACAGCTACATGTTGACGAAGTTAGTCCTCACGACTATTGGTCCCTCTCCCCTAACACCTAAAAAGTTCATGGCTTTTTTGTAGTTATTTGAAGATTTCAAGGCCACACATCACTCATTTTACTCTTATTATAGGTTTCTTTTTTGCCTTTAACAAGATTTGTAATAGAATATCTTGTCCAATTAGAATTGAGAGGAAAATATTTGTTTTCCTATTATTTGTAAAACTTGTTTTGTGCAAATCTTTAAAATATTACAGCTTTCAAACATAATTTTTTAAGAAAAATTTAATATTTTTGATTGAATTTAAGTATTGAAATTTAATCACTAGTTAAAAATTGTCCCCTTCACTATAACTCCATGACATAAATTGTCTCATATTGTAATGGTAGAAAAAAAATTAAGAAAAACTATTTACAATATACATTTATTTTTTAAATAGAAAATAGTAAAAAAATACAAATAAATTTATTAAAAAATAAAAATAAAATCAAAACAATATAATTAAGAAATAATGATAACTTTTCAACAATAAATTAAAAATTATTTATTAAAAACAATATACATAAAACAAAATAATTTTAAAATAGAAAATAACAATTAATATGTTTATATTTTATTTAAAATCAAATAAAGAACAAAACCGTCATTTTGCCGCCGCCTGGCCCCGTCCCCGACGGCCTTTGAACTTGTATGAAATCGCCGTCCGTTTCAAGTACTTGTGGGCGCCGCCCGTCCTTTTTGCCCTTTTCAATTGGAACAAAACTCAAACAAATAACACCGTATTACTTCGTACAGCTTTCAATTTTCACCGCGTAACTCGATCGGTCAAGCATTCAATTCAATTCAGTGTAAAGAGATTTTCTTCTATGCCACTTAAAGAAATAGGCGTCTGGTGAAATTTGTTCATGGCAGGAGGACAGTTGTATTTCTTTCAATAGGTACTCAGATAAATAAAATAATCTGTTGAGAGCGTGTGGAATCCAGATATTTTAACTGGTGCCGGAGGATATTGACGTAATACAATTTGGGGATTAAAAATTAGAGGGATGGGAGAATCAGAATTGGAGGAAGAAAAAAACAGGAAGAGGGAGGTGGGATGGGGACGAATCAAATGGATAGTGTTAGCATTAATTGGGATTATTGCAGCAAGTATCGTTGCATCTGTATTACGCATAGGCCCTACATTTTCCTTACCGTCCTTGTCTAACAAGGTTTGCACTTGTCAGGTAAGTTGGATCATTGCTTTACTATTTTTTCATATATAATTAGATTTGTTCGACTGTTTTATTAATTATTGTTCTACTATTTTGGCATAGTTTATTAAATTTGTTGGACTGTTTTACTAACTATGTACAGTAATCCCCAGCCACTTCGTGCCCCAGTAGTTTGAATTCTGGGCTGCTTTTTGGTGTAAAATGTGTCAACTTTATCGTGTTAATCAGTAGATGTTTGGTTCTTCATACAATAAAAACAATGTTTCTGACGTGTGGGCATAACTTTAGTTTTTGTATCTAGTGCAGAGTCAAAACAAGCTAAGCGGTATCGTGGAAGATTGTTGTTGCGACTACGAAACTGTGGATGCCCTTAACAAGGAGGTCTTGCATCCCGTACTTCAAGAACTTACTAAAACCCCTTTCTTTCGTTATTTCAAGGTGGGCACATAATTCTGTATTTATCTCAAGTTCATTTCTGGTTGCCAAAATATTATTAATTTGGTAATTCTGTGATCAAGGGGTCGTGGTGTATTTTATTTTGATAATGGGGACATTTGCAAGAGTGATCAAATTTTAAATTCCTGTGTTGCAATAAGGCACATATGTTGCAAGTGGGCACAGGGTGGAGATGTGGTGTAAGGGTTGTAGGGTATACTTGAGAATGACATAGGTCTGTAAATCTCGAAAATACGCTTTAAGATTACTTTACACAAAGGCTCTGGCCAACAACTTGGGGTATATTTTAGTATGAACCAATCGTAAGAATATTCGCTGAGGTCGCAGTATAAAAATTATGTGATAAATTTTAACAATGCCTGAGTTGATACCTCTTATGTATTCTAAGAGTACGTCACACTGCACCAAAGGCAGCCTATAATCGAACTTGGGAATTACATAGCAAAAATATGCTTTCAGATCTATGTGTTTTGGGGACTGAATTTTTTGAGGTCATTTTTTTGAACAGCAGGGGATGACAAAGGGGCTGTTATTTTATATATATATATATATATATATATATATATATATATATATACATATATATACATAGTATGGGTTTTGATAAAATTGTGTACAAGTTGTTCCAACTATATACTAGTCGTGGTACTCTTACGTTCCAGTTTCTGTATAAATATAAATTACAAACTACATGTTTTGTCAGTTTATTTTTGTTCATATGTAGGAGTTATTAAATATATGATTGTTTCATCTTTACCTTGATTTCTATTAATTTTTGTTTATTTTGCATTTTGTTTCAGCATTGTGGTATGTGATATAATCCGAGGATTTTTTACTGTAAGCAATGACTCCTCAGCCTCATCGATGTCATCCAATCCCAAATCTTTGCTGCACCCTCCTTGTCCAATCACCATAAGGATCTATCTCATCCAAATCAATTGGATCACCTAATATTTCCTCTACCTTTCTTGTGCACAACCGAAAATTGTATTGCACAAAGATAAGGTCATTGAAGTGTTTTTGAGCTAATTTGTTCCTCTTCTTTGTGTGGATGGCCTCAAACAAGTTCCAATTGCGCTCATAGTTGGATGCACGACAAGATTGGCATAAGATGAACAAAACATGCACCTGCATCATATTTCCACCCCAATTTTTTCACCAAGACTCTACAAAATAAATAATTGAAGAGTTAGAAAGCAAAGTCAAAACATATTTGATCAAATTATCAATAGTTTTAAACTCGTAAATTTGAAATTTGTAACTTGTAGGATGCATGTGAAAGACTCCAAATTTTATACCTAGTGTTTCGGTGGTTCTTCCTCACTTAGCTAGCTCGGGAAAAAAGAGCATACTCTTTGCTTCCATATAACTTTGCAATTCATTGACAATGAGGTCTCTCACCTCAACTTGAGGTGCCATCCTCTGAATGCATGTAGTGAGGCCCTTCATAACCTCTCTATTGGGATCTGATAAGCTATTTGAGTAGAAAAAACTAGGGTTGAGGAACTCCCTGTCACATGGATGGGCTATGTGGAGTTGATTGTTCACCTTCTATCAATAATCCCCCATATGGGATCAAATTTGAGGCAGTCCCCCTTGTAATAAATTTTGAAGGCCCCCTTGTAATAAATTTTGAAGGCTCCATGGCCTTATAAAGATACCCCATTGGGGTTTGATCCTCATCTACCAATCGGAGAACTCTAACCAAGGGCTTTGACATCTACTATTTAAAAATTCAAAAAGATTAAAGTTACAAATTTATAATGACAGACTTAAATTAAAAAAAATAAATTCAATCTGAATTTAAATTCGAAGTTTTGAAGTTACCTTCACAATCTTTGTAGTTCTTTGTGCAAAAAGGTTGTTGAAGACTATGCATGCAACACTCTCTCCTTCAGGTTTCTTTGAATAAGATGTGTCTAGCCATGCTTGACTCACAAACATTTGTTTCAAAGGCGTCAATGAACCAAGAATGCTTTGCAACGTTAAGAAAATTGTTGCAAACCTTGTGACACTTGATCATACGAGCTCCTTCCCCTAGGTGTGATCTCTCATCAAATGAAGAACCCAAGGGTGATTGTAGATAAATTTTGTCTGCTCCTTGCATCATCTACAATTGGTGTCACCCAATCAAGTTTTCCTATGTTGTCCAAAAGAAGGTCAAGGACATGTGCTGCACAAGGTGACCAAAAAAGTGTCCTGTGTTTCTCTTGGATGATTCTCCTAGCCACCACATATGCTGTTGCATTATGAGTTATTATTTGCAGCACATTTTCTATTCCCACCTCCATGATAACATTCTCTAACATTTGAAGACAAAGTTTCTGCATTTTTGACTTTAGGGTCTAGTCGTAGGAGTCTGTTGTGGCTTTTTTGCCTTGCTTGGCATGACAAGCTATGGCTCAACTTCCATCTTGGATGTATATGCTGGTGGCAAGGAATCCTCCTCAACCTCACCAATGTCATTCAATCCCAAATCTCCTACTGCACCCTCCTCCTCCAATGCTTGCCTCTCCAAATCATGGATATCTCCTTCGAAAACAATGGAGGCTGCTCATCCTGCCTTGTCCCAATTATTGTAAGGATTTATCTCATCCAAATCAATTGGATCACCTGATATTTCTTATAACTCTCTTGTGTGCAATTGAAGATTGTATTGCACAAAGACAAGGCCTTTGAGGCATTTCTGAAATAATTTGTTCCTCTTCTTTGTGCGGATGGCCTCAAACAAGCTCCAATTGTGCTCAGAGTTGGATGCACTACAAGGTTGGCATAAGATGTGGAGGGCAAATCTTTGGAGATTTGGGGTATTTCCACCCCAATTTTTCCACTGAGACTCTACAAAATAAAATATTGAAGAGTTAGAAAGCAAAGTCAAAATATATTTTATCAAATTATCAATATCTGTTAACCTGTAAGTTTGAAATTTGTAACTTGTAAGATGCATGTGAAAGACTCCAAATTTTATACTTGGTGTTTGAGTGGTTCTTCCTCGCTTAGCTAGTTTTGAAAAAAAGAGCATACTCTTTGCTACCCTATAACTTTGCAATTCATTGACAATGAGGTCTCTCACCTCAACCTAGGGTGCCATCCTCTGAATGCATGTAGTGAGGCCCTCCATAACCTCTTCATTAGGATCTGAGAAGGCATCTAAGTAAAAAACTAGGTTTGAGGAAGTCCCTATTGCATGGATGGGTTGTGCGGAGTTGATTTTTCCACCTCCTATCAATAATCCCCCATATAGGATCAAATTTGAGGCGGTCCTCCTTGTAATAATTTTTGAAGGCTCCATGGCCTCATAAAGATACCCCATTGGGGTTTGATTCGCATCTACCAATCGGAGAACTCTAACCAAGGGTTCTGACACCTACAATTTAAAAATACAAAGAGATTAAAGTTACAAATTTTTAATGAAAGGTTTAAATAAAAAATATTTAAATATTCAATTTGAATTCAAATTCGAAGTTTTGAAGTTACCTTCACAATATCTATAGTTCATTGTGCAAAAAGGTTGTTGAAGACTATGCATACAACCCTCTCTCCTTCAGGCTTCTTAGAATAAGATGAGTCTAGCCATGCTTGAATCACAAACATTTGTTTCAAAGTTGTCAATGAACCAAGAGTGATTTGCAATGTAAAGAAAATCATTGCAAACACACTCGATCTTACCAACTCTTTCTCTAGGGTGTGATCTCTTATCAAATGAAGAACCGAACGATGATTGCAGATAAATTTTGTGATGCTCCTTTCATCATCTACAATTGGTGTCACCCAATCAAATTTGCATATGTCCTCCAAAATAAGGTCAAGGAAATGTGCTACACAAGGTGACCAAAAAAGTGTTTTGTGTTTCTCTTGGAGGATTCTCCTAGCCATCGCATATGTTGTTGCATTATTAGTTATTATTTGCACCACATTTTCTATTCCCACCTCCATGACAATTTTCTCTAACATTTGAAGACAAAGTTTACACATTTTTGACTTTATTGGAGGCATCCACCAATTTCAAAAGTCCACCTCATTTTTGCAAGCTACCAAAAATTTAATGATGGTATAATTTTTCCCATCTGTCCACCCATTAGAAAGAATAATGCAGTCATATATTTTCCAGTCCTTTTTTTGATCTTTTACCACTACCCTTGCCCTCTTAGTTGCATTCACGAGTAACCTACATGTACAAAGTGAAATTAAGGAAATTTTAATTTTTAAACAAAAAATAAACCTAAATTACTATAAATAAAAGAACATAACTTTAGTCTAAAATTAAATATAAATTATCAAAAAAATTAAATTAACTAGCCCGCCACTTAAGTCTTTGTGAGAAGACGCCTTGTAGCCTTCTCCTATAACGGTCAATGCAGTAACCAAATAATTTCCAATAACAATTACTCACAACATTGAAAGGGATGTTGTTTAAGTAACCAAATAATTTCCAATAACAATGTTTGCACGCTCATGCACCTTGCCGTTCCACTCAATTGCTTCCAATGATGATTGTGTAAGAACCAAAAATTCTAAAAATGGAAAAATATATTAACTTTTACTAATTCTAGTAAAAGAAATTCATTTCTTTCATGTTCGGCTGAAATTGAAACCATTAATAACTAACTTTACTTCAACTAACTAACCATTTCAGCATAAAGGAAATATTAACTAACATCTAACAACTTCATATCTTAAAGTAAAGAGAGAGAAGTGTTTAAGAGTTTACAGAGTAAAGAACTTTCCAATGAACAGATGCTTATCTCATTATAATAGGGAGAGGGAGAGCATCATCAAGAGCTGTTCCACCCAACCACGGACATAACTCCATCGTGCCACTTCCTACTAGGAGGGCCAAACCCTTCACGAGGGAAGCGAATAGAGGATAGAACAAATGCCAATGAACCTCTGAGCTTGGTGTTTAGAATCTACACTGACTAATTGGTCATACACTATAGGCACCCCCCAACTTGCATGACACTTTGTATAGTGGTGTATTTGATTCTTATGAACTGATAGATGCATGTTGATTGCTGCACCACCTTAGCCAAGCTTTCATAATAAGCACGTAGAGTGCAGTCCATGTTCACCACCCTTACTTGGCCTATTAAAGAAGAGTTTCATACTTGTAAATTACTGAAGGGTCCAACCGACCATCGATAAACTAATTGAAAAGGGGTAATGGTTTAACCCAATCATGGAGAGGCTAACATATGTTCTTTCTTAGTTTAGGGTGCTGAATTTGTCATACTAGGACCCGGTTCCGATGGTTATATCAAGCTGCTCATGGTTACTTATTCCAAAACTAAGTTTGGCTTCCAACCACAAACAACACAAAAATATCAGGACTAGGCTAATCCAAGGACATGGTCAACCTTGATCTACATCAACAATGGTATAACGAAATAGTACTAATCAAGGAATACGAACTTCCTTAATCTAATATCAACCATGATATAACATAACAGTACGAACAAGGAATACGGCTTGCCTTTATCAAATCTCAACAGGGAAATAATAGCTTCACATGCTTCACGACTCAAATAATGAGCATGCAGTTCACTTTACAACAATACCATTAATTGGTATGCCGTCAAAGATCCTTGTCATTATAATATCACTATTCGATGCTTCATAAAAATATCATACAAATCAAATATAGCTAACAAGATCAAACTCATTTACAACTTCGCCTAGTCAAGCATTCATTGCCATACAATCTTGATGCGATCACTAAATATAGACTTAAGAACGAGCTTCAAATAATCAAGAAAATAGAAATAGAGGAACACTTCTCTTGCCTGTGAATTGATAGAGAATGCCAAGACTTTCGGCAAGATAGAAGCAATGATATCACTATTCGATGCTTCATAAAAATATCATACAAATCAAATTTAGCTAGCAAGATCAAACTCATTTACAACTTCACCTAGTCAAGCATTCATTGCCATACAATCTTGATGTGATCACTAAATATAGACTTAAGAACGAGCTTCAGATAATCAAGAAAACAGAAATAGAGGAACACTTCTCTTGCCTGTGAATTGATAGAGAATGCCAAGACTTTCGGCGAGATCGAAGCAATCGGCTTGGGTATTGTTCAATGCAACAGAGCTTCGAATCTATATTCCACGCACAACATCAACTCAATATTGCCGTCCACAAAACCTCTTATTCTCAACAAGCACGGAAACAAAAAAGTTGAATGAATTGCAAAGCAACAACAAAGATGTCTCATATCACTAAGACAACCACCCCCAACCTTGGTTTGATTGCAACATAAATAATAATGTCGTGCTAATGCCATGCGAGCTTGGTGATTAAGCACCGGCGCCCAAAACACAATGTCCACCAATTACACAAGAAGACCTCCGCCATGAAGATGGTGGCCACCTTGACTTATTTGTCGGTGGTCTCCAAAATAAAAGGCTTAGTCGATAATGCAATACTTTGCATGCTATCACACAACAAAACATAAATGGATATATTCATAAACATACACGTACATTATCATTGTACGTGTGTGGGTATTGTCATTTTATGACCCCCTTGGTCCATCAGTCAGAACCGATCAGAGATTTGTTCCATGGACCAGCCCTGCCCCAGTTGATCAAGGATAAAAGCAATAGAATCATGGTTTGAACTTTGAAGTGTTGCCTTGTCGGAAGTTCCTAGGCCCTCTTTTTCTCTTCCCCTCCGGAACTCCGGAATCCCGAGGTTCCGAAGTTCTTTGCCTTAGCCGCTTTCTTTTTTGCTCCAGAACCTCTAGGTTTCGAGATTCCCTTCCTTCCCTTAGCTTTTCTCCAGTTTCTCCGGAACTCCGAAACCTCGAGGTTCCGAAGTTCCTTCCCTAGCTTAGGCCCTCCTCTTCTTCACCTTTCTCCCTCCTCCTCCGGAACTTCGGAACCCTTGAGGTTCCGAAGTTCCTTGTCCTTTTTCTTCCCTCTTCGGAACTTTGGAACCCCAAGGTTCCAAAGTTCCTTCTTTTCTTCTCCCCTTTCCTGGAACTCTGGAACCCTGAGGTTCCGAAATTCCTTTCCTTTGCCTTCCCCGGAACTCCGGAACCTCAAGGTTCCGAAGGTTCCGAAGTTCCTTGTCCTTTTTCTTCCCTCTTCGGAACTTCGGAACCCCAAGGTTCCAAAGTTCCTTCTTTTCTTCTCCCCTTTCCTGGAACTCTGGAACCCCGAGGTTCCGAAATTCCTTTCCTTTGCCTTCCCCGGAACTCCAGAACCTCGAGGTTCCCTCTTGGCCCTTCTTCCTTCTTTTCTTTCGGAACCCCAAGGTTCCGAAGTTCTCTTCGTCGTTTCCCCTTCTTCTCTCCGGAACTTCGGAACCCCGAGGTTCCGAAATTCCTTCCCCCTTTGTCTTCTCTCTCTAGTTCTCCGGAACCCCGAGGTTCCGAGGTTCCTTGCTGCCCTCCTTTCTCCTATCACGGAGCTCCGGAACCTTGAGGTTTCGAAGTTCTTCCCTTGTCTTCCCACTTCAGGAGTCCTAACTTCCGTAGTCTCTGGACTTCCTTCCGACTGGTGACACTTCCGGATGGCGTGATCGACAATCAAGGCTTTTAATGCTTCGATAGTTTTGGTGACTTGTGCACTTTCTTTTTTGGAGCCACAAGGGTGCATTAAATGTTTTTGGTAGGATTTCCATCAAGGGAGGTATGGGGCCATGCTTGGTGACTTATGTCATGCCTGGCTTTTGAGGGTTAGTCAATCCACCTTCTCAGAATTGCCCTTTGTGGGTATGGCTAGGTTGCTTGCATATACAAGTCAAGTGCATGCACTTCCTTGCACTTCCAGACTGACATGCAGGGGTCATGATCACCCTTGTAACCATTTTTCTATATAAAGGTTGTTAAGCCTCATTGTAAAGGGTTCTCTCCCTGCTGCCTTGAGCTTTCCTACGCTCTTTCTCTTCTCTTGAAGACTTGTAATTATTTTTGCATTTTTGCAACTGTAAGATTGGCTTTTGGCTTTATGATAAATTGAAAATCACCATTCTCGCCTCCTTTCAACCTATGTATGCTGTGTATGCTTTCTTACCTTCATCATAGGTGTATGTTTTGTGGCTATTCTCTCCATATATGCCGTGTTAACTTGTTTTCTAACTGTGACTTGCGGGAATCCTTCTCCCCTCTTGACACTTAGCAAATTCTAACCTCCATACATGCATTTGGGGTCACTTATGCAGTTGAAGTTGTGCATCTCTTGGGTTTTTTTTTAGTTGGTTCCTTGTGCCATTTCGGTAGGGAGAGAAACAATCTCTTCTTGGTGCATCACCTCCTTTCATTTCAAGCATTCTCTCTTCCCTTTACCTCTGCAAATTGTTAGGATAGGCTTAAGAGTTAGTTTTGAAGTGTTGAGTTAGTTCAACACTTGCACCTAGATTGAGAAGGAAGCCAACCTTCTTCGGAGATTCAACCCCCTTGCACGAGGTCCCACACTTCGGGGTTTCCATGTTTCACAAGGTTGCCGAGTTGATAACTCAGCATGGGTGCAAGCTTTTGTGATAACAGGTATGAATATGTTTCTCAACACATCAATCAATAAAACTGCCTACAGAGGCAAAATTTTACACACACACACACACCTTCTGAATGGTACACACACACACACACCCACCCACACACACCTTATGAATGGCACACACACACACACACACACGCCTATATACACCAATCAATAAAAAGAGACAAATAACAAGAATACTCATCATCAAGAAAATAGATATAGACCAAGGATACTTGACTACCTGATGGTACTAGGGTGACAAGATGACTCTAGGTCAAAATCAACAATAAAGTTGTACAGACCTTACTCTACCAAGGCCAAGATGCTCAAAGTAAACATTCAGTTAACCGGACCCAGGACTCAATGGCAATGTTCTTTTCTAATATCTGCGACTCTCTCCTTGATGATACTCTCCCTTCCTCTTGAGGGTGTTGAGGTTCCTAAAAACACTTGGTTACAAGAAAATTTAGTTAGTCACATCTTAACCGTTTTGTCAAATTCATAATATGTTGCTAATTTAAATAACTCTAGAAATCATTTCCCTTTTGATAGCAATTCATTCATAGAAGAATAAAAAATGTCATAGATTAATTAGAACAAAGCATAATAAGCATTTTCCAAAATTAAGAAAGAGGGATGTAACATGTTGTGCTCCAAGTGTGTTTCTGTGCACAAAAAAACACTATGGCGCGTGTGTAGGTGCTATTGCTGGCACTATATTCGAAGTAGATGAAGTGGTGGTGGTTGATTTGTTTTGGATATTTGAACCACAAAGAGAGCCCACTATGCCTTGAAGTGCATCTTCATTTGATTCAAGGTTGATTGGAGCACCTTGAGAAGTATCCATGGATGTGGCCATGGTTGTGTTTTCCCTCTCCCTTTGCAATTATTTCTCTTCTGTGGTTGCAAGTAGGGCATTAATTTTTCTTTTTATTCCTTTAGTGGTCCTAGGACAACCCTTGACATCATGACGAGTAATGCATGCAAATGGTATTTGAGACAGCTTATGCCTCCACGATATACTTTTTTGCATCTAATGCAAAAAATTGATCCAAGATCTGGTCCTTGATAGCCATATTTCCAAGTAGGGTCTCTAGCTCTTGCAAGACAAGTGCCTACAAACAATGGTGGTGGTTGTGATGAACCCTTGCTGGTTCAATTCTTCAACCTGCTGTAATTTATTATTCTTTTTGTGTTTTTTTGACTATTAGAGATGGTCTTTCAGAAATAGACAGAAGTTGCAGAAAGGGTTTCTTTAATTTTCAACACATATTGACAGAATACATGAAATTAATCAGCTGAAACAATAAATTGGAGAATTTTGAAGTATACCCGTAGGTCCTTAGCCAATTTATTGAATTAAAAAGATTCAATCAGCAACTTACAAAGTTCTGATTTTTTAATTCTGGAAACAATTCAGAATTGCTCTTATTAAGAAACTAGACGCCCAAATAGGATGCCCAAATGAGCAAATTGCAAGTCTTGGAAAAGAGACGCCCAACAAAGAAACAACAACAACAAAGAATAAAATTCCCATCACCGATCTGCCTGAAGAAGTCAGATCTGCCTGCAATAATCACTAATTTGACTTCTGAATGAAGCCAACCACAATTGCAACAATTCAACTGACCTTTCACAGTCTCACCATTACCATGCATTGAAGAATGGACGCTCTCCAATGAAGAATCTAGTCTGAAACCCTCAAGCTCCAAAACCCAGAGAGAAATGAGATATCAAGTATTCAACAACAATGAAATTGATTTCTCAAAAGGGGCGGCTTTATGCAAAAACCCACGATTTGCAATTATGGTTGCTCTTAGGGTTATAAAAAATTTAATGAGTGCAAAACATTTTTCAATATGGGCGCCCAACTATCGAGAAAATAAATAAGCCACTTAAATAAATTTAAGTGAAATATTTTATTAAAAAGTCAATGTGACTTTATAATAAATGTCATTAATTAAATATAACCTGTAATTCATTGAAAAATTAATATCTCTCTCAATATGACTCCAAAAGATGAACCGTTAGAAGCTGGAGATAAAGCTCACAAAACCCATGTGACCAGGGGCCTATCTAAAAATAGCCAACCTCCCATCTATAAATAGCCAAAATGCTACAAATAGCAAATCTCTCAAACGGAGTTAGAAACTGCTCAAACAAAGCCTGAACTGAACCCAACACTGAACTGAAGAACATCATCCTCCATCCACCGTCTCCATGACCCTCTGTCCATACCTTGTTAGCCTACGAGGGTCCAAGAAATAAGCTAACTCATCAATTCTAAAGCCCTGACTAGGATGGTGACATCACAGTGGCATAGAAGGGGTGGAGCCTAAGGCTGAACCGGATGTAGAAGTTTCTCTATTTGCCATTATAAATTAACTTACACATACAAAGTGAAAGCACAATTGGTTAATATTTTCAATCTAAATTAGTTTAAATCAATATAGACTAGTTTAAACCTATAAAATATTAATCTAATTTAAAGATTCTAAACATTTTCTAAAGAAAAAAATGAATTCAAATAAAAAAAATATGTTGGGTATGAAAAAATAGTGAAAATAATTAAAAAGTAAAAGAAAATTGACAAAAAAGAGTGACGAATCTTGTTTTGTGGAATTTAAATCTATTAAGACTACTTCGTATTAGCATTGATGATTTATTTAGATTCTTTACACAACATTAATTGCTTGGAGAACAACGAAACCATTATGTAAAAGGCTACATGCATTGAGGGTAATTCTTGTCAGTGGGTTCCCTTGAATTTTGATGCTTTGAAATATTAGTTCACCTAATGGCTGCTTTACTATCTTGTTTCAGAATGTGAAGTGCTACACATATCCATGAAGTACATCATGTTAACAATTTGTTTCCACCAAAGGGATGGTCTTTCTAATATTTTGTGAAACAAGGACATAATGATATGGATTTGATGATCTTCTCTTGGTGGATGATGAGTATGGCCATGTTGCAATTGATGATGCCGCTGTTTTTCAACATTCGCTAGCTTCCTTCCATCATCAGTTCCTAATGGAGAGTCCATTTGGGATACTCAATACCATATCTTGGGATGAATAAGAATCTTTTTTGAAGTATTAAAGCAATCAACAATTCATCACTAATAATTGTGCTATTTTAAGGGAAGACAATAAGCCATGTAAATTACACATGAAGAGACTTAAATATGAAACAAGTGGTCGAGTACATGTTCATATCTTAACAGCAAGACTCAATTTTCTCACATCATGCTCAGCAAACAGCTATATTCCTTCTCATTAATACATTAAACAGAAGTTTTCATTCATCTGATGATTGTAAACAGAATTGTCTTGTAGCACTCCAAATACTAGAGGAGCTTTTTTTAAGAGGATGGGAAGGCCACATGACATTCATAACCAGAGCAGAGGAGACTATATACTGCAGCTAACAATTATTAAGATGAGCTGTAGACAAGTATGATTGCAATAAAATTCTCATCCTCATACGGCTACGCTTGTAGGCTTCTGGATCACCAAAGCAATTAGATGGAGATTAAAACTGACCTTTTTGCTTTCGGTATTGGTCTTGGTTGGCAAGCATCAGTGAGCTGGTCAATCATGCTGGCCACACTTATGGGGATCATCTGTAGTTAGGTCGTTGTTGCTAGCATGTAGTAAAAACAGTCGTTGAGTTGTCTAGCTAATCCATCAAGGTTGAGCTAGCTTTGCCTTGTCACTTGTACACATGGCAACAACTATGGCAGTATGGCAGTACTTGGCAGTGTTACAACATCAATAGTAATACAAAGTTGATATGCAAATTGGAGCTTCTCTGTAACGTTCTGCATTTGTAATTCCTGCCATGTCTAATGCAGAGTTGATCTTGTTTGTGTGTAGAAATGTTTTTCCATCAAACTAAATAAAAAATTTCTTTTAAAAGCCAACAACATTGTTCTTCACATCTGAGAAATAGGCACTCTTATCAGGCATAAGAGCACAAGGAAATAAACTTGCTTTTATTTTTTTAAGTAATTCATTTCAACTTTAAGTGTGGAACAGAAAAAGAAGATTATTGTTCTTGAAAGTATTCCTCGCTAGATTAGATGTCAAAGATAAATATGGATGCATGTGTTCTACGAAGTAAGAGACCATAAAAAATTTCATAGTTACCAACCTCAATATATACAAGAGAATAAATGAACAAGTTGCCTCTTAGAAACTCTCCTTCTGGCTGACATGCAGGTCTTAATTTTTTTCTTCACAAGCAATAGTGCAATGAAACTTTAGCAAATAAGCCTTACATTCCTAATTTGTCTTAGAGCATGAAGCATTCATGTAAGCGACTTAGTTTCTTCAATGTATTTGCTGCCTAAAATTCCACAGAAACATCAATGGCCAGTTCTACTACAGGATTCCTTAAAAGAGGTCAAGTGGAATATTAGAAGATTTTCCTAAATTTTTTTTTAACCAAGAGAAGAAAATTTATTTGCAAGCAAGTTTATGTATTACACCATCCAGCACAACATCTATTGTGAATTCTGATCTTTGTTAAAGGTCACCTTCCAACCATAATTTTGTGCCATCCCATGTTCCGATCTTATCATTTTATAAAGAAGACATGGGTTAACCACTAAAACATTTGTACCGAAAACAAAGTTGAATACTTTATATGCCTATAGGCTATAGCCCATGTGGGAAGAGAAAAATAATAATTATCTGCCTTTGTAATGTCCCCACTTTGAAATATAATTTAATAATGAATAATAATAAAATTAAAATACAAACAAATAAAATTAAAATATAAAAGAATATAATTGAAATTTGACTAAAGCTATTGAATGGTCAAAAGGGATGAAATGACCAGTTGTGACTCCTCCAAATATGAGGTATAAAAGGGAGAGGAGAGCTCATTTGAAGGTGGAATAATTTGGGAATCAGAAGTGGAGATCTGATTTAAATAAGAAGTGCAGATCTGATTGTGAAAGGTTGTGTCCCTTTCAGAGGGCAGAAATAATGAAGAGTTGCACTCTTTCAAAGGGTGCTAATGTTGAAAGGGCATACATGATGAAGAAGTGTGACCTCTCTCTCACATTGAGAGATATAAAGGAAAGGAATCAAAAGTATCCAGTGACATCACCATGGATCATATCAGATATGAACTGTTATTAAGTTACAGGCAGTAACGTCACTGTTCTTGGTGGTATGCGTGGGATGTGCTTAATATCTATGCTTAATATATGAAGCCTGATAATGTTCTTATGCAGAATTTAATAGTAATATTAATATAGACTGCAATATGTATGACCGTCATACTTAATTTCATATATATTCATAATACATGAGAAGTTAGTATACTCATAGCTGAGTCCTTAATCACTCGCTATTGCCCCTTAAGAGGATAGGTTGGTTTTGTTAGGGAGAGGTGGAATAATTCCTCACAAGGTAGGTGATCCCAAGATGGGATATGGACGGGGTCTTGAAGCCTTAGGGAGCCTACGTGTAGATTGGTTTCCAAGCGCCCTATGACAAGTAATTCCCCATCCTCCTCAGGGTTGATGATTAGAAGAGAGTAAGGAATTGAGGCTTAAGTATGTTAACTATCATATGTATTATCAATCATCAATTGTTTCTTAATTTGATCTGATTCAAATGCATAGTGATGTATGTTAATAATTGGGATTGGACATTGCAGCCTTCTGAATATTGATTAAATTAATTTGAGATAGAATCATTTGAATACACGAACTAGCTTGCTTTCTTGGAGTTTTTGTCTTGGATATATTTTTATGCACACATCTACTTTTTTACTCAACATTTTCTTTCATTAATTTTTTTTGGATTGCCTGCTGCATTTAGGTAAGGCTTTGGTGTGATTGCCCTTTCTGGCCTGATGATGGGATGTGCCACCTTCGAGATTGCAGTGTATGTGAGTGTCCCGACAATGAATTTCCTGAAACATTTAAAAGACCAAGTGGTCGTCTCTCTAGTGATGATTTAATGTGTCAAGAAGGCAAGCCACAGGCTACTGTTGATCGGACTGTTGATAGTAAAGCATTTGTGGGTTGGACAGAAACAGACAACCCCTGGACCTATGACGATGAGACAGACAATGGTAAGAATAATTGCCTTTAACGTATCATTTTACAGTGAGTACATTTCTCTATTGATGCTGGTTGATATAAACTACAAATAGTGATCAGCTACTTTTATGGAAAGTTCTCTGCATCTGGCAACTCGCTTCTAATACATCTAGCAAAGTTGCTCTTTGTTATGATAAATAAAGATTCTATAAGTACTTATGACTGATAGCTCATCATCAGTAAAGTTGTAAGGATTATGCTACTTAGCTTATCTTGTTATGAAATATTCTAATGCTTTCAGTGTAGTTAAACTGTGTTCTCTTGTGCTTTTGCAGCTGAAATGACCTATGTAAATCTTCAGTTAAATCCTGAACGTTACACTGGGTACATTGGTCCTTCAGCTCGAAGAATATGGGACTCAATATACAAAGAACATTGTCTTGAAGGTAACTACTTAGATGATTAGCACCTTTTTTACATTTTGCTCTCTACTTTATCATGGTCATGATGGGTTGTGAAATATGTTTTGTACATAACATTATGTAACACCTAGTGATTAGTCAACTTATAACTACCACTCTTAAGTAGCACCAAAAGTTTCATGCACCTATAGGTGGCAGTGAGAGAGGAGAAACCTTTACAAAATGTATACATCCTTCTAATGTAAGCCATCATTTATTTTCTTGTGATTATCTAGATGTGTCATTCTCCTTGACTGAGTCTTGTGTTCCTGCTACACATCCCTGAAATCTGTTCAGAATCCATTATCCTACACACATCAGTTGGTAACCAGGCCTTGTTTTTTGAGTCTATCAGCCTGGTTCTTTCTTGGAGGTTTCTATGCTTCTTTTCATAATTGGATCTTCTTCAAAATTATGAGTATTTTGAGGTTGGTCTGATAGAAATGGATATACATAGGCTCCACATATACACTGCGGTACATTTTAAAATACAGGATACACAGTAGATTTGTCATTCTCTTTTTGAGTAATTCTTGTGTTCATTCTACATACCTCCGAAGTCTCTTCAGAATACACCACCCTGCACACACCTATGTTACTAGAAATAAGGAATGGGAAACACAATGGAAACTCAAATGGCAATTGTTGATGTTTTTTTTGACACTTCAATCACAGAATAAAATACTAAGTATTCTATCCTCTCTTGAACAAGGAGACCTGGTATGCTAAACAATGTGATCAAATAAGGCAACTCCAAGGTTTACAATGCAAACAACTGACTTTGATGCTGGATATACTCAGTGCATATGATGTGATTTGTTGGTAATGCAAAGGGACTTTGTTTTGTGGGAACACGGAACACTTAACTGACTTGGAAAATAAAAAAGACAAAAGGATTAGGGTTTAGAGAATCTAATCGAAAACTAAGGACAATGATGATAATAGATGATGCCTAGATAGATGGATTCTATAATCAAGCCTTGCTTCACCATGAAGAAACAACTACACAATTGATACGATCTCCAAATGTAACGGAAGTTTTTCATATTGTAAGCATTCATCCAAATACTCACTATTGACACAATCCAAATGAACATCCACAATTGAACTAGTGTGAAATTAGGTTTAGATTAACCATACACTGCAATTTGCAATCAACAAATTCAAAATGGTATGAACCAGAATTCCACCAAATATCATATTTCTCCATTATAATCAATGAACTTCAACTAACTTTGAGAAGTAACAAGAAACCATGCAACATGTAGGAACATAACACAAAGATCCACCATAACTTCAATGAAAACTATGTATTGATTTCAACATTGTCTTAGCAACAATCTCCAGCTTCCTCCTATTCTACTACTAACTGCTAACTATCAACTATTAACTATTACATTATTAACCTTTACAAATGAGAAGGCAAAGCCTTATATAGAGGTCTTCTTGTCCTTTTTATTACACCCTTGGTCCATCAGTGAGAACCGATTAGAGATACGTTCTATGGACTAGTTTGGCCCTAGTTGATCAAGCACCAAGTCATGGAATCAGGAAAATGCTGAAGTGTTCTTTTGTCATGAGGCGGACTTTGGGCCTTCTCCCTTCATCCTTGTATCTTGCCTTCAATACCTCGGAGTCCATTGACCTACTCTCCCTCCCTTTTCCCAAAGGATTTTTGATTTTGTATTTTGGGGAACTGGTCTAACCCTATCTCTTTTAGTTAGCTTTAGTCCGTTTCCTCGAGCCCGAAATACAAAAACCCTTCCTTTGTCGGATTTCAGATTTTGGGAAAATGGTCTAACCCTTACTCTTTTGGTTAGCTTTGACAATTTCCTTGAACCTTGAAATACAAAAACCCTTACTTTGTTTGATTTCGGATTTTGGGGAACTGGTCTAACTTTTGTTGTCGGGTAATTAAGCATTAAGTTAAATTGTGTTAGCATCGGCAGTTAACCCGTCGGTTGTTGGCAGTTGGCACCGGGTAACTGACCAAACTCCTTTATATTGTATCTGTTTCCAGTCTTTGGACATGCTATTGTAGTCGAACATATTGATATCATTGTATGTACTGGCTTATTATGAATCAATAAAACACTTGTGAGTTCCATATATTCTGTGTACTTCGGTCATTTATGCAATGTCTTAACTTGACACCCTACAGGGACAACAACCTTTACTCTTTTGGTAAGCATTAGACTATTTCCTCAAACCTCGAAATACCAAAACCCTTCCTTTGTTAGATTTTAGATTTTGAGGAATTGGTCTAACCCTTACTCTTTTGGTAAGTGTTAGACTGCTTCCTTGAACCCTGAAATACGAAAACCCTTACTTTGTTGAATTTCGGATTTCGGGGAATTGGTCTAACCCTTACACTTTTGGTAAGTGTTAGATCGTTTCCCCAAACCCCGAAATACGAAAACCCTTTGTTTACCAGATTTCAGATTTTGAGGAACTGGTCTAACCCTTACTCTTTTGGTAAGTGTTAGACCGTTTCTCCAAATCCTGACATATGAAAACCCTTTGTTGGATTTCGGATTTCAGGGAACTGATCTAACCCTTAACTCTTTTGGTAAGCATTAACCGTTTCCTTGAACCCCAAAATACAAAAACCCTTTGTCGGATTTTAGATTTCAAGGAATTGGTCTAATCCTTACTCTTTTGGTAAGCATTAGATTGTTTCATCAAACCCCAAAACCTTAAATCCTTCTCCCACCTCCCTCTTGTTCCTTTGATCTTTCGGACTTTGGGGTTTCTGACTCCTCATTATTAGTGACAATTTTCTGAAGGTCCGATACCCGACTTTCGATGACTAACAACACTTCTAGATGGTGTGATCAACCCTCAAGGATCTTAATGCTTCACTAACTCCTGCAACTTGTCTATTTCGATTCATGAAGCTATAGGGGCACATTTATTGCATTTTGTAGGTTACCATCAAGTGGAGTTCAAGGCAATGCCTATTTATGTTCGCTTGATGGTCTTCATGGTAGGTTTGCATGCTCTAATAGTGGATCGTCAGGCAATCCACCTTCTAGATGTACTTTTCTTCTTGGGATTGCCTTGCCAGGGTATGGTTAGGTTTCTTGCATGCACTATAATGTCAGATTTGGCAACTTCCCCATCTTCCCAAACTAACTTTCTCCTTTACATGCTAGAGTTAGGGTTCCCCTCTTTGACCGTTGGTTTCTTCTTTGCAACCAGTTTGCTATAAATAGGTTGTTAGGCCTCATTGTAAAAGGTTCTCTCCCTACTAGCTTTACCTATCTTCTACTCTTTCACTTCTCTTGAGGATTTGTTATTTTTCTGCATGCTACAACTGTAAGTTTGGCTTGTGGCTTGTGAATGAATTGAAATCATCATTCTTGCCTCTCTTTGACTATGCATGTTGTGTATGTCTTCCTATCTTCATGTTAGGTGTGTATTTGTGGCTTTCCCTCACACATGTTTTGTTAACTTGTTTTTGAGTGTGATTTGTGGAAAATCTTCTTCCCTTTTGGCATTCAATGTTTGGTGTCATTTATACAATTGAAGTTTCTACATCTCCATGGTATTTTGATTGATTTCTTGTGTCATTTCGGGGCAGGGGGAGAGACATCTCTTATCTTGGTGCATTACCTCTGTAGATAAAATCTACATCTTTAGGGAATTATGCTTGGAGGCATTGGTCGAGACATGTCAAAATCAGTCCAAAAGAGATCTGGAGTCGTGTAGAGGTGACAGACCAATCAGAGGTGAGAAAACCAAAAATCCACAATTCCGGTTTTTTGTCTATGTTTCAATATTTTGCATTTTCAGAGGCCTTCGGAGGCCTTCAGAGCGAGATTTGGGGTCGAAACCGTTCCCGGTCCCTTAACTTGATAGCCGAAGGCATCGTGTTAAGGGACCGAAACTAGATCTTCTCAAGACCTTTTCGACGGTGTAAGCGGCTTAAGATTTCAAGCACCGAGTGGAAATTTATGATCCCTCCAAGTCAAGACCAATTTGTTGCTGTTTGCACAGAGTATGTACGAGCACTCCATGTGTCAGCATGGAGCGGTTGGAGCGGTTTTCAGCAAGCCCATGACTTCTCACTCTTCCGAAGGCGCGTGGGGGTGCCACATGTCGGTATCGTGGGGTTCTCAAAAGTGAAGGGAGAAGAAGGCTCTAAAAGCCTCGCTAGTGTGCCACGTGTCGATAAAGCGTGGGCCCAGAGGTGTTTTGAGCCCGGGGAGATTTCAAAAGTGCGCCATTGTTTCTTTCGAGGGCGGAAGGCCGCAGGAAGCGTCGTGTGACAAAATCAGAGGGCGCAAATGAAGAAAAAGAAAAAGCTCGCGGGATTTGGCAATTGCAACAGAAAAAGGGGATTTCCAGGTGGCAACCATGCCACACACATGGAAGAAAATAGTGATGCAAAGATCAAGCTCATGATAGTTGCAACAAACTCCATGATGACGGTGGACATGCGACGAGCATGCAGAAGCCTGTTTGGCTGCAATCACCGTTTCAGATTAAAGATATTTTCATTATATAAGCCTGTGGGCGCATTGTAAAAGGGGTTCAAAACTTATTTTAAAAAGATAGACTGGTATTCTATAGGAATTTAGCCTTAAATCTGTTGTTTTGTATTTCTGAAGACAAGATAATCAAACTGTGCCTACGGCCTTTGTGATTGCTGTTATTCAGTGTGCATTTGATAGTTTTTTGAGCTCCTGTGAAATTCTGATAGAACTTTAGAAATATATGTCTAAGACTCTGCCGTTTAAACTATGTTTTTGCACTTGTTATCTGGTGGATGCGTGGTGTGTATTGCTTTATGTTAAAAGGAATCTTGGTTATATCTTGATTATGGTTCTGGGCATGTAGATTGTTGAATGGGCCTCAAAATGGCATGTATTTGAAGTTCTCTGTGCCCCTTATTGCCTTAAAATCAGTTCAGCGTATCGCTTTAGAGTAGATTTTCTTTTAGCACTTTCCTTCTTCCCTTTTCTCCCCCCTCAATGAATGAAGAACCGACTTCCAAAATTCCAAAGGTTACTCAATGAGAACGCATAGGTCCCCCATCACTGAGTTTCCCATAAGGCTGTTTTCCTGGAAGTAATTCTAGTAATCAACAATTTTTCTGGCACGCCTGGTGGGACCAAATTTCGTGAGTATTGCATTGTCTGCTGGAGATTCAGTGCATTCTTCAACGTTTCTAGCCTCAAGGAGGTATTCTGCAAGCACCTGGCGACTTTGCAGGTTATCATTTGAGTGATTCTAATTGATATGTACATGGTTCTCTATTTTGAGTAGACCTTTTGCTCTTGTTCAAAACATTATCTGCAGATCTTTTGTTTTCCTTATGCTTTAGTATGGAAGGATATTACAAACGGTGCATGTTTCCACCTCCTTTCCATGAAAATGCAAGCATTCCACCTCCCTATCAACAATATCAAGTTGGCTATGCTTCCAACTTTTCTTCATATAACCCTACTACAACAAGTTATGAGAAAATTCCTAACGCTTGCCTCCCGCCCACCCCAGCATAGTCTTTTTGGCAGCCTTCATATGCTTACCAGCAACCGAAAGAGGCTTATTGTGTCTCCCATCAGCATGTCAACACCTTCCCCCAGCATCAAAATGTAAGGAACGTGGAAAATGTTAGAGTTGGAGAAATAATGATGAGTTTCCAAGTACAGTTGAAGGCTATTGAGGAGGAGCAAGAATATTGCCTACAACAAGGTCAGCTTGCTCACCAGGCCCAGCTTCAGCAGCAACAGGTTGAGGCTCAGAGAAAACAACAAGGCTCAGAGAAAACAGCAAGAGCAGCTCCTTGCCATGCAAGCTTCTGCTAGGGAAGAAGAGTCAGACGACTAGTGACCATGGAAAAGTAACTCATGCGAGAGGGGAAATTAGCCACTGGAGCTCCTAGAATTGAAACCCCAAGCATCAAACAGGGGATGCCTTCTGATGAACTCCTTGAATCTCTTTTGCGAAAAATCCTTCCCCCTCAGCTCTTTGTCCTTGATACCATTTCACTTTTCAAGGGTGGACCTGTTGTTTGGAGGGCTGATTGGTCTCGTGAACAGACAATAGAAGAGGAGCAATTTGCTAGTTGTGAGATTCTATATGCTTGCAAGGTTGAAGAACTGGCCTTAGCACCAAAGGAAAATGAAGGTGAGCAGCTACAGCAGTAAGGCATCAACTAGATAAGGGAGCGAAATGAAGAAGAGGATTTATTCCTCTCATTTGATGAACTTCCTTGCTTTGTTGACCATAGACTTTTCCATTTTTATTGTGGCAAAAGTCTTAAAGAAGCAAGATGTTGAGGAGCATAGCGGATCACGTGAATATGAGAAAGCTTGTGAAGTTGAACAAGAGGAGCTTGATGCTTTTATAGATCATCATGAGGACTGCTGTGAGTAGGGGTGATCTCTGTTGCGGAGCGAAGCAAAGAGGATATTGATGAAGACCTATTTTGGGATGAGTTAGAAGCTTTCTGATCATCTATTGACATCAAGCCATCATCTCCTAAGCTGGAGGATTGTTATGAGCGTGCACAACAAGAGGAGGTTTCCATACCATCAGATGAGCCATCAGGTTTGACCCCTATTAGTCAACAAGACATCAAGGAATCAGAGTATAACAGGAAATCCAATGTTCATTGCTTGAACTTGGCACTTTCAAGAGGAGGCCCCATTCAACATCTAGCTCAGCTCGAAAGCTGCAAGTTGCCCCTGGTCATGCTTGCCTTTGAGCATGAAGATGAGTACCAAGGAGAGCAGCTTCAGCTCACTCATTCACTGTAGGAAGACAACGTTCGAAAATGGGTAGGCTTTTTTATTCCCAGTTTGTGGGAGGCATTCCAACAGTTTGTTGGATGCTTATGGTTTTTTCCTTTGTGGCTGCTTGTCCAAGAACATGTGAAGCATCAAAATTTGGTTAGAAGGGGAAGCTACTTTGGTAAGCCAGTTAATGGCTTTGTTTAATTTCATTTCAAATTGTGGAGATCATGCAAATAGTAGTTAGATGTTTTTCCTTTCCAAGAAGTGCTGCATGTTTTAGTTTCCAATTTTCCTCAAAGTGCGGTAGTGCACACGTTTTGTGGATCCTCTTAGTGACTCTGTGCCCAATGGACAACCAAGGCTATTGGTTTTATAATGTTGACATTTGTGTGCCCTTGTGATTCGTCATTGAAAGCCGATCTGAGGTATTTGGAACGAATCAGCATGGTGGAAGCTCCCCTTTGGCATGAATAATGCATTCTGGTCTCTGAAACTAGAGATTTTGGGTTCAACCTCTGTAGGCAGAGGTCCCCGTGAGTAGCCAAGAACTATAGATAAAATCTACATCTTCAGGGAATTATGCTTGGAGGCATTGGTCGAGACATGTCAAAATCAGTCCAAAAGAGATCTGGAGCCGTGCAAATTAGAGGTGAGAAAACCGAAAATCCACAATTCCGGTTTTTTGTCTATGTTTAAGTATTTTGCATTTTCGGAGGCCTTCGGAGCGAGATTTGGGGTTGAAACTGTTCTCGGTCCTTTAACTCAATAGCCGAAGGCATAGTGTTAAGGGACTGAAACTAGATCTTCTCAAGACCTTTCCGACGGTGTAAGCGGCTTAGATTTCGAGCATCGAGCAGAAAGTTATGATCCCTCCAAGTCAAGACCAATTTGTTGCTATTCGCGCAGAGTATGTACGAGCACTCTACGTGTCAGCATGGAGCGGTTTTCAGCAAGCCTACTGTTTATCACTCTCCCGAAGGCGCGCGGGGGTGCCGCGTGTCGGTACCGCGGGGTTCTCAAAAGCTAAGGGAGAAGAAGGCTCTAAAAGGCCCGCTAGCATGCAATGTGTCGATAAAGCACAAGCCCAGAGGTGTTTTGAGCCCGGGGAAATTTCAAAAGCGCGCCTTTGTTTCTTTCGAGGGCGGAAGGCTGTGGGAGGCGTTGCGTGACGAAACCATAGGGTGCGAATGAAGAAAAAGAAAAAGCCGGCGTGATCTGGCGGTTGCAACAGAAAAACGGGGATCTCCAGGTGGCAACCATGCCGCACACATGGAAGAAAATAGTGATGCAAAGATCAAGCTCACGACAGGTGCAACAAACTCCATGATGACGGTGGACACGCGATGAGCATGCAGAAGCCTGTTTGGCTGCAATCACCGTTTCAGATCAAAGATATTTTCATTATATAAGCCTGTGGGCGCATTGGTAACATACATAGACCCTTCTCCCTTAAAACTGAAGTAGTAGCAGGGTCTGATGTCTATATTAAGAACTATGAATAATGAAATTAATCATCTAATGAGGAAGATAAATAAGCACTTGTTGATAACTAATAAATTGAACAATGACAATGACTGGCTTCATGATTAGTCTCTCAATCAATTTTAGTATATTGAAATAGATTAATTATGTTAATCAGGTAGGGGACATTACAATGGCAACTTTCATTTGGAAAATACAGTTTTGAGATCTGATAATGGATAAAATCGGTGAAGAAATCAGTCAGATCTGCATATAAACTACTGATTTTTTCCTCATAATTCACCTCTGATTTTAGCCTGTCTTAGTTCTTTAACACTTAGGGACTTTCCTCCTTTTCTTCAATGCTCAAATTTTGAAATCTGTTTTCCTTTCTCCTTGCTATTCACCTGTGGCCTGATAGGATTCACCTTTAGTTTGTTTCCATCTGCTCTGATCTGACTGTGAATTGTTTTGGTTTGCAAAACTGATTTTGTAATCTCTCCTTTGTATGCCTTCATGCTAGCACTTAACACTTAACAAGGGGGGGGGGGTTTCAGCCAAATTTAACTTCTCTTTATTTCCCTCCACATGTGTTATTCTACCCCTGCTCTCACACGTTTTGATGAGGCCATAATCAGGTCGGCCAGCCTCATATCTCCTTGAGTTCTTGCATTTCAAATTATTGTACCTTTATGTGAAGTCAGCCAACTTTAATCTTTGTTTTCCTCAAAGATAATTTAAATTTTCCTCATTTTGACCAAGTCGGCCATCTTACCTTAGCTCAAACCCTTCCTAGGTGGGATGTGTATAAGTATAAGAACAATGGAGCACATTTCTCATCTTGTCAAGGACTGCAAGGGTGCAGATTGGGTGTGATCAAGGATTGCTGTGCAAAAAATGAAGACAGTCTTAGACTGCTGGGCGGGATTTAGGGATGAATAGGGACAAGTCTAGGCAGAATTTTAAGGGGTATAAGGACAATCCAAGTAAGGAATAAGGACTAGCATAGGAAGGGCAGATTTTAGGGGTTGCCATGGACAAGTGCAGGTTGGCTTTTCATGGATGTGAGAACAAGGTAAGGCAGTTTTTCCAAGTGATGCATAGGGACTATGAACAAGGGCGGGATTCAGAGGATATGAAGGATAAGCATAGGTGCAAATTAAGGGATGTGAAGGACTAGACTTAAGTGCTGTTCCATGATGCAAAAGGATAAAGACAAGGGCAGCATTTGAATATGCTCAAGGGCAAGGGACTATGCTAGGCGGGATTGAGGCACGGACAAGGACTGATCTTTGAGGGCACCTTCATGTGGAGCAAGGACTAAGGACTTAAACATAGGTGCGTTTGTGGTGCACAAGAACAAGTTCTAGGCGGCCTTGAGATGTTGCTAAGGACAAAAAGCTGAGCAAGATTTTAAGTTGCATAAGGACAAATGAATTAGCACATTTTAATGTGATCCATGGACAAAATAGGGTGCTGATCCAAGTAATGCAAGAAAAAAGTGCTAGGCACAAATGCAAGGCGTCCAAGGACAAAAAGACTAGGAAGGTGCAAATCCATGATGAACAAGGACTAGGAGGGCACACTTAGATTTTGATCAAGGACAAACATAAGTGCTAAGGAGGAGATGTCAAGGACTTTGGCAAAACATCTAAGCAAACATCTGATTTGAGAGTTGAAAATCCGTGTTTGAGATTTGAATTCCATATTTCAACAAGGATTGCACTTGTCTTTTGCATTTTATCCAATGAATTTCACAAAACTTCCTCCATTATCCTGTCAAGGTCAGAAAATCCGACCTTGACAAGGACTTTCCCTTGTCATGACCTCAGATTTTTCGAAATTTTCCTCATTTTTCAACACTTATCCTTTTTCAAACCTAAATCCTCTTGACAACTTTTGCAAATTTTGCTCACACTTTTTGACAACTATGACAACATTTTGCAACATTGACTCTATGACAACATCTTGCATTTTCAACCTCAATCCTCAGCCCTGATGTTTGTTCATGAATATCCTACTCGAAAGTTGAGTTCTTGACTTGATCACACCCTAAGGACAAGACATAGCACCACTAAGACATTTTAATTGTCACTCAACATTCACCCTATCCTGGATTGACAAGGCATACCCTTCTCACAAGCAAAGGCTAAAGACTAAAGCTACTGCCAAGCTAAGACAAAACACTAATCTAGCAAGTGAAAAGTGGGGGTCCCCATTTGCAATGGGGTGTATGTTTGCAGCATAACAGTAATGTGGCAGAAAATGGGGTTGGATGAGGTCGTGTCTAAGAAATGAATTAGAAACAGTTTTCTATATACATCCCTATATTTTTCATTGTTTTAATATTTAGCCATTATACCTAAGAGTTCCACCAAAATTATCATGACAAGCACCAAGATTATGGCTTTGATTAACTATTCTGAACCTAACTTTATTTGATTATGTCCAATAACAGAGTGACATACCTATAGAGGATGAATAGATCACCTCTCCTTTTAACTCAGACTTGGGGCTTTGGCAAAAACTATGCATATAAAAAAAATATAACAAAAATGTTTTGTAAAATAAACTTAAAAACATGCCAATAACTGAATCTAGAGAATTCATAAGTAGTTTTTTTTTTCATTTATAGACTAAAAAAAGGTGCTATCCACATCATAGTGTCCTATGATAATAAATTAAAAATTTATATAAATGTTTTACAAATTTCTTAGTGGCTGTGCTGGTGCCCTTGAACTGGATGGTAGGGATTCCTGTTGAGGAACAGTATTATCTTCAAGCATATTGTGATGATTTCACCTGCGTCTATGCCTTTATATACACTGCTCATTTTGCTTCCATCTTAAAATCAGCGATCTCAACTGTGGAAAAGATGGGCTCCACAACCCTGGCAATCCTATTAGAATATAGAACAGCGTTATCCAAGACAATCACATCATGTGTCTCCTTTCCCTCCACCTTTTCGACATAAGATGCAGGTTATATTGTACAAAAATGAGGCCATTCAAGTGTCTTTTTGAGTCAACTTGTTGTGCTTCTTTGACTAAATGGCCTCAAATGTGCTCCAATTGCACTTACACCATAAGCATTATAGGGCAAGTAGAAAAATACTTTAGATTAAAAAGTTGAATGTGGCAAAATTTATGAACATCAAAAAACATACCTTTTGAGAACAATCTTAAAAACCATGCATAAAACTGAATTTAGAGAGTTGATAAGTAGTTTTACATTCATTTATAGATAAAAATAAATAAATTCAATACACATCATAGTGTTAGATGATCATAAATTACAAATCCATATTAATATTGTACGAAATTCTTCCGAGTAAAACTTTTAAGTGGTTGTGTGGGTGCCCTTGAAGCGGATGGTAACCATTCCTCTTGAGGAAGAATGTCTTCCTTAGGGATATCATGTGCAGCCACATACAACAAAGCCCCTGTTGATGCGTTTCCTTCCTCTTGCTTTTTTTTGCTGCATCTATCACTCATTTTGTTGGTTCTCTCTAGAGATCAGCAATCTCATCTATGGAAAAGATGAACTCCACATCGTCAAGGATCCAATCTGAATATCATTTTGTCCTAAATCCTCCACCTTTTTGGTATGTGGACAAAGGTTGTATCGTGCAAAAACAAGGTCATTTAAGCACTTTCGAGTCAACCAATTGTGCTCACCCCTATAGTGCTTAGGGTTGGAACAAAATGTGGATGGCGAGTTTTTCAAGATTAGGTGTTTTTGCACTATAATCTTTCCACCACAAATCTAAGAGAACAAAATATATAACTTTGCAAGTAACCTAGTAAACTGAAATGAATTAAAATTTAAAATTATTAAACTAAAGTTTTAGTTAACAATGTGTACATAATATTACTTGTCTACAAAGTTGTTCTTCATTGAATTCATAGAGGTGAAGAAAACAACCTTCCTTTTGTGGCCTTGTAAATGTGCATCTTGTCCAAAAGCATGTCCTTAAGGTTTTCATTAAGGATGATCCTCTCTATGCATGTGTTGAAGCCATCCATAACCTTCTTATTAGCCTTGAAGAAATTAGAGAGGAAAAGTCTTGGGTTCAAGTATTAGGCAGTCACATGTTTGTGTTGGTGGAGTTGTTTCTTCCACCTTGATCAATAATTTGCCAAATGGGTTCATATTTTTTTTTTATCAACAAAAATATTATATTGCTTTCTTGGTTTTGTCAATGGCCCCATATAGAAAATCCATGGGGTTTTTCTCCACATCCACAATTCATAGAACCCTCACCAAAGTTTGACACCGAAATACAAAATAAAATCTAATTTTAATTGATAAAAAAAGAGTAAATTAGAACATGTAATGTCCCCTACTAGGTGTTGGTGTACGTTTTATCATCTACCAAACATTAGAGTAAGATACCCAAAGGTATTCTATCCTCTCCTGAAAAATCAGCGCTAGCGATTCCAAGGTCTATATGTGCGAACAAACAACTTTAGTGGGATAGCTACTTGGGTAGTGTATGCTGAAATTCTTAAGGGGGATTTACGTTTACAAATGTCTTTCAAGCTTCTAGACTTGGATAAATTTGTCAATTTCAGGCTTTTTCTTTTTTTTTTTTGGATTTTCCGGGATTTAGACTTTCAAAAAGGGGAAAAGGGGATAGGGTTAAGAAAGCTGATCGAAACCTACAAATTCTGGAGACGGTATTAATTGGGTGTTCTCGGGAAACCGCACTTTGCTTCGCCACATTAAGGACAACTACGCAAAGCGGGTGCAACCTTCAATGGGTTGTGCTTATGATCGAAGTTTTGGCGTACACAGGGGATAGGCTCAAACTAACTTTGCACAGTGAAATGGAAATCATCCATTCACCAAAAGTATGAGTGGAGATACACCATTAATTAATACTTATCAAATCCTTCATTCAACTCTAACAACTTTGAAAGCAAATCTAAATTAACTTCTAATTAATGTTTTGAAGAAATTGAAACCATGCTAATCACTCAAATAACAAAGATTACAAAGCCTTAAGAGAAAGTGCACATGCAATGTATTATTTGAAAAATGACCTTCACGCAACAATATATCAAAAACCTCACACTCTCCAAATGAGAGGAGGTAGCCTTATATAGTTTTCCAGAAAACAATGAACGATCGAGATCAAACAGTGATCAAGGGCCCAGATTGAAAGTTACAAACCCTAATTAGGGTTTCTCAAAACTCTATCAGTTAGAACAGACAAAAGAGTGACATGTGGCATAGTTGCTATTATCACTGAGGTGAGTATCTAGTTTCCCTTTTTGCAGATTCAATGTATCTGGACACAATGGGCCGAACCTCTTCCATAGTGACACTTGGCAAGTTACTAAACTGGACGATGTCCACATCGTCAGTACATGTGGCGAGGATGCATTCCCACTCAATTGCCTGGGCAAGAAATTTTTCGTCAATGAGGAGAAAACTTGCAATTCTTGAGAGATCCCCCTTATCAATCATCCCCGAGACTTCGAAAAAGCTCGACTGAATTCTGGCTCTTAGGTTCTCTGCTTGCAGGTGTTTTTCTTGCATACCCTCCCTTTGCCAAATTTCTGATGCCACACGAAACATTTTACTTAAATTTCTCTAACATTTTTCTCAATTTTAGAACACTTAGTCTCAGATTTCTTCAGGACCTCAATCCTGGTGACCAAAGCACAATACCAAGTGTTAAAATCATACTTATCCCCAGCTTGGATGACACCTGCATCTATCAAGTCTTGCTTTGACAAACCTCGGATAATCCTCAATTGTGGAAGTATTTCGTCTTGGATTTCCTCCATATCCTCCCAATTTGTAGATAAGTCCTGAATTGTGCTGACCAATGAAGAAGTCGACTCATGTGCTGATACCAAATTTTCCACAAGTATGTCAGCACATGTCGAAGCATCTAAGGTCCATTCCTTAACTTGCCTGAATGTGCCCTTCATGTCCTCATAATCTTTCATCGACTCCTGCGGAAGAGGCTGCGAAGGGGTAACTAGTATATCATGATTGAGTGGCTTAGTTAGATGGAGAACATATTTTCTCCATTGCTGATTCTCTTCCTCAACCTTCCTTTTTTTTTCCTGTTCCACGGCTAGTCTTGCTTTGAGAGCGTTGCAAGAATCATCAAAATCTTGGATCTCTTAGGTTTGAGTAGGCTTACCCATATTCATAGTGATGATTTTATAATCCTTAGGAGTGATGTTATCTCAAGTTTTGCCTTCTTTGGGTATAGCTACCTGCATTGAATTGAATCTTATGCTATCTGTTTGAATTAAAGAGAATCTCTTGGCTAGTTTGGGCTGTCTTTTTTAAACCGGTTTACTCACCATAGTCAGGAATGCTGCTGTGTTCTCCTCTAAAAGAGCTTCCTTAGGAGCCGTAGCCTTCATTCATCCGGAACGGTTGATTGCTCCATAGTATCTTTATCAAATCTACCATCTATTTCTCCAGGTCCAACTATACCATCAAGAAAAACCTTTGGAGGTTCAAATTCTTCAACCTCTGTAGCTCTAGTAAAAATTGGTTCCTTGGCTGGATTTTGGACAGCCTCTCTCATTATCTCTTCAACCGAAGGAGAAGGCACTCTTACTTCATTATCCTCTACATCTGTGTCCATCTCCTGTTCTTCAATTGTATTCTTGTCAGGCATAGCATATGCGGCACTCAAGGTTGAGTGACCTTCATTTGATTCACGTCTTTCCCCAATAATTTTCTTTTCCTTGGCCTTTCCAGAACTTCCAGCAAGTTCTTTTCTCTTCCGAGACCCAACACTTTTTGGATTTCGAGCATTGCTTGAAGAAATACCATGGTTGGAAGACATAGAGTCATCCATTCCCATCAAATCATAAGTCAAGACTACACCTTTGGACTTTAGCTGCTTTGTCTTCTCGGATGTCCACCACTTGGAGTATTCGACCACTGACTTCATAAGGTCTGCCAAATCTGATCTTTCCCCGTTTGCCCAATCAATCAAGGCAAGTGGCTCATTTCTTATCTTCTCGAAACCCGATTGTTCAAGTTCGGGATTGTCTTCTACTTGATCAGCGACCCTGAATACTTCCGTTGCTCTCACCATGCTTAGGGGAATTCTCGACCAAAATCTTCTTCTAATTTCAAAACTATCAGCTGCATTAGCCCAATAATCCTCCAAATCAGTTCTGTGTTCAAATACAATTCCTTCTACCTTTTTCATCTTACGGAATGGATCAAAGTTCCTTCTTGCCTTGTATTGGTAGAAGGGATACCATGCCAGCTCTTTCTCCACAGTGGCAACAACTTGTGATGATGGACATGTCTCCAATCCATTTCCAATAGTGAGAGAAGATGTTCTTGCCTTCTTTTGCTTCTCTCTCTAAACCGTCATGAAGCTCTCCAGTTGCCTCACAACTTCCAGCAACACAACTCGGTTGGTAGGATAAATTGGAAGTTTGTAGGGAGATCCAGAAAATCCCTGAATTCTGTTATAGGTGAATTGGGTATTGGATATACCAATACTCGAATCTGCTTATGAGGTCCTTAGACTCTTGAAAGAGTCTTCGATGTAATCCACCTTGCAGTGTTCGCGTGATATGCATAAAAATTGCATCATTCACCTTTTTGAAATGCAATTTTTCTTCCATATACAACGGGGGGTAACAATCATAAATAGGAAACTAATTCTCCTTGTTTCCCACCTCTCCTCTGCAGGTGAGGCCTCTATATCTATAAGTTCTAGCAATGGAATAGAACAAATATGAACTCATGTAGAAGATTCTATCTCCCTCCAAATTTCTCAGCCGACTGTCCAAGTTGTTGCTTATTATCTGAGCCCAGTCAATCTTGACTCCATTCATTATCTCATTTATGAAGTAATACATCCAAGGCTCAAATAGAGCGCCTTGGGGATTTTTCATTATTCGGTTCAATAGGACAATCATGTCTCCAATATCTTCTTTAAAATATGCCCTCACCAAGTTCTTCTTTGACAGCTTAGAGGCACCTTTTCTTAGTTTGTCCAGCCATGAATGATTGATGATGGCCTCGTACTCCTCCATGTGGTCTTGATACATTTGATTGGCCTCATCCTTGGTCACATATATAGCATTATGATATTCTGGAATTCTAAAGGCTTCTTCCCTTATGGCTACATCACTGATATTGGCCAACACTCTTCCGTCTAGTGCTATAACATCTCTATTGTTAGGGTTATAGTGCCTAGCACACTCAACTACCAACTCCGTGCACTGCATAGTAGGGAGAAAGCCGACAGCATGCACAATGCCACTCCTCATCATCTTACGTGCGGTCATAGTAGGCACAAGGTTGTCCAAGCCGAACATCTTTTTCTTAACCTCCCTCAAATTGATATGTCCGAGGTTGGTATCATTGACATTCTTCCATTTCGAGTTCATCCTTGATTCAGGAGGAGCATCCTTGTCTACTTGGAACTTCATCGTGACTGAAATCTGCGAAAACACATGAAGCCTAAGTTAGAAATCAGAATTTCAACTTAAAATTTGAGGTTTTAAATGACTAAGTGGTTGAAGTTGTTTACTTCATTTTTCATACTTAGTCATTAAAATGGAGTTTTCACATGTAGAAATTTAGAAAATACTAATAAAACTCCACACTCTAGGATAACTATATTCTGATTTTAATCCAAAAACCAGGTCTGCAATCACATCAATCTTATCCAAACTTTCTTTGAAAGGCGGGAAATAAGAAAGAAGGTATGGATATTCAGTCTTAATATGATCCTTCTTACTGAAAATTTGAATGAATTTGCCCACAAAATGAAATTTCACCTCCAACCAACTGAGTTGAATGAGAGAAACAAATAGAAAGAACTCAGAATCAGATTGAAAAACTCAGAAAATTAGATAAATTCGCTCCCTATCAATCTGATTTCTTCGAAATCTGCATGTAAACTTGTGGTAAATGGTTGAAAATCTCAAACTTATACTTGGAATCACCTTTAAAATCTTCTTTCAACCTGCAAAACTCTTAAAACTTCTCTCAAAATGTTCTTTACGTGCAGAAAACCTCTTGTAATTGCTCTCAACTTGCTTCAAGAAATTCGAACCTCGTGTAAAAATGAGAGAGTGAATGAAATATTTGTATGAGGGTTTGATTTAATAATTAGAAACTAAGAAAATCTCTTCAAAATTTGTTTCTAATCCTTCCCTAGCCTTTTGAATCTGCAGAGAATGTTTCTAATTTGGTCTTTAGTTTGCAAATCGAACTCAATCTTCTATATTCTTCTTTCAAAACTTTCCAAATCTGCACTCAGTTCAAACTTGGATGATAGATTCTGCTGACATCATCTTCTTGTCTTCCATTTTAGCAAGTATCTTACTTGGGCAGACTTATTTCAAGTTGGGGAACTAAACAAGGCACCACACTCCAGCATAGGGCGGACTTTGGAAGATTGGTGGAACAAGACAAGGTACCATACTTCATATTCATTCATACTTAACCAAAATCTGATCATTTCATCTTGAACTTGAACTCCTCTTCAGCTTAACACCTCATCTTCAAACCTGATCTTACCATGATCTGATCATTTTCAAGGCATAATTTGGAGTTTGTTTGATCTTTCATCAGTGAGGCGGACTTCAACCAACTCATGACACTACACTTGTTCATCTTTTAGGGTGGAGTTTAGAGAGTTTGTGGCACCACACAATCATCTTCATTAATACTTCCAAGGGCGGACTTTATGAAGTTAATGGAACAGCTCTTTCAAACATAGGGCGGAGTTTTTGAAACTCATGGAACAAGTCTTAGCACTTCATCAAGTAGGGTGGACTTCCATGAGTTTGTGTATCATCATGTTAACTTTGCAACCATTACTAGGGCGGACTTTGAGAAGGTCATGACCATGCTTCCTTCACCCTTAGGTGGACTTTACTTTCAATGCAAACTAGTCCTAGGCGGACTTTCCTTGCCTTATGCACTTGGTCTTTGTAGGAGGGCAGACTTTCTCATGTTCACACACCACTCACCATCTCCTTAGGCGGACTTTGTGAGACTTATGCACTTTTTACTTGCTTCTTTCACCCTTAGGGCGGACTTTGAGAAACTTGAGAAACCTTAAACTCTCATTGCAAAATGGACCTTTGATCCATGATCTTAGGAGGGCGGACTTTTTGCTTCCTTGCACCATGGCTATGACTTCCAAACACTTAGAAACTTCCTTCACTTTGACAAGGCGGACTTTTTGGAGTTAGGCACCCTCACTCAACACCTTGGGTGGACTTTCTTGCCTCCTTGGACCTTCTTCATGGGCGGAGTTGCTTGGGCGGACTTTGAGAAGGTTTTGGAAACCTTGGAGGGCAAACTTCTTGGCTCATGCTCCAATGCTATCAATAGTAGGGTGGACTTTGTGAGTCTCCATCTCCATAGGGTGGACTTTATCTCTCCTCCATGGCGGACTTTGTAATGTTTGAGAACCTTTCATTTGCAGTAGGACGGACTTTGAGAAGGTCATAACCACGCTTCCCTTCCATGAGGGCGGACTTTGTGAAGCTCTTAGGTAACCCATTTGAAGCGCCATGACCCTTAAAATGTAGGAACTTAGCTTTTTGGGTCAAAACTTGAAAATTTTCGATTGCGATCGATGAAGGCTAGTGGTACTAGTGCAAACCCTAGGTCCCCACTCCGAAAAAGCAAAAAGAAGACATCCCTATAAAATAGGGAAAACTTTCTAAAAATAGCCATCCCGAGGATCAAGCTAAAAATGGCAAAAACGAAACTTCTTTAAAAATAGGAAAAAGCAAAAAAGCAAACTTTCCAATAATAGAAAGTTGTTTGAATTCACTCAAATCAATTGCGTTCTTCGTCCTTTGGCATTTCTGGGCACTTTGATGGTGTTTATACTCTGTTATCACTTGGTTTGCAAAAACTGACTTTCAATCCTTAAGACTCAAACTGATCAAAACTTGACAAAACTGAGCAAAACTGAAGCGGAAGGCCACGAGACACTAACAAAAACCCTAGAAATTAGGAAAGGAGAGGGTCCCCATTCTCACTGGGGTGATGTGTGAAAAAGGTCACAACACTAGGCTGAGACATGTTTTAACCATCACCAATCTATTTTAATATACTTATGACTCAAACTAGACATAGATTAAGAGACATTTCCTCCTTATCCTGAATCCACATCAGTGATATTCCACTGCCCCACCAATTATATATTAATAAATAAATTGTTCATCTATCATACATCCATAATTCTTAAGGCAAGGGTCAAGCCAATTGTGTTGTCCCCAACATGAAAACATCTCCTTTCCCAAGTTCTTAAACACTGATAGTAATAAAAAAGATTATACACATAAACATATCTTCCTTACCATCTTTTATCTTACGGTCTCTTTCCGATTTACAATCTAATATTGTTATTTGTCCGATTAAGATATATATATATATATAATACTTATTCTGATTTGAATATATACACAAAAATAAATAAATTAAATAAATAATATAACCAATTACTGTTGTATTTGCTAATTAACTATTATATACCTTTTGATACTACCACTGCTTAAACATTGGTTATCAATATATATTGTGGCTGGAGAAAGGCAGACAGATCTGACGCATAACAGATCTGGTCTGGCATTGTTATGAGTTTAAATATTAATATTATACATATTGCAATCTATGTTAGGATTATTATTAAATTCTGCATACACACATTATCGGGCTGCATATATTAAGCCTACTTTTGAACTCATTCCCTATGCATACCACTCAAGACAAGTATGTTACTGCCTGTAACTTAATAACAATTCTGATCTGATCTAATTGATGGTGATATAGGGATGTGTTGATGTGTCTGAAATCGCATTACTACGGTTCCATCCGGCCAATGCAGAATAGAATACTAAGAATCCTATCCTCTCTTGAAATAAGGAAATCCCTAGTGTTGTTTTTAATTGATCAATGGGGATCACCTCAATGTTTCGGTTGTCAGGTCTTGACTGCAGGATAACTTAGTGGTTTGATGTGTTTTGCTGGAAACACAAAGGGGACTTAAGGTTAGATGAACGACTTCGAGTGAGTTCCCTAAAGTTTAACAGTCCTATATCAGTTGATTTTAGTTGGATTGATACTATCTCAGCTTGACTGTAGGGTTTCTTCTTGGTAAAAAAAAAGAAAAAAGAGGAAAGGGGAAAAGAGATAGAGAAAATCTGATTAATTATCTAAGATAACATGTTCAGGATGTTAATGCATTAGTAGCTTCTGCAAGACAAGACTTCTCTAACCCGTTAATCTCCTTTATTCTGTTATGGTTTATTCATCTATGCTATTAGATTATCTAATCTATGCTTTCCGAACTGAATATGTTTATCAGATTGTAACATTGATCATGATTATGATAATGGCATTGGATAAAGATGGATTAGATCGATGACTTGATTAACATAGTTAAGCGTCGATCTAAATGCTATCGGGCTAATAACCCGATAGCATAATAATGTCAATTCATTTATGAATCGGCATTAATATGCTATCGGGATATTAACCCGATAGCATATGTAATGCTATTTGTTATCAGGTTTAGTTCATACCGATAAACATTTATAATCGGGCCATTAACAAAGCATCATAACTAACACCGTTTCAACTGAGTGTTTAAGTATTAAATGTTAGTTACCAAACATAACCGAAATCGGAATGTGCAATATGGAAAGACATCGATCAATAGGTGCCTTGATCGGTCATATTTAAAAGACATGACTGGTCAAGACATCTATTGACCGGTCTTCTAAAACATATAAAGCCCGACATGAATCATTTGGAGAAGACATATAAAAATATTAATGATCTCTCTCCTTCAGCCTGCAACAAAACAATTAGATTATCAGACAATATAATCATATAAAATTCTCACATATATAATTTGTTTTTTTATTTCAATTGAATAAAACTTTACATGGTATCAGAGCCAGGTCCAGGCTAGGAGCCCCAAGCACACGAGAGGTGTGGCTTAGGGGGGGGTGTTGGTGTTGGAAATAAGCCACACCCGGACCGACGATGGACTGGTCCAAGAGGGGCCAGTAGCTTAGTGGTAGAGCGCACTCCAGCAGCGTATGGAAGGTCCTAGGTTCGAGTCCTGGCTCGTCCATGTCTCAACATGGTATCAGAGCGAGGCTAATCGAATTTGAGGCTATTCAATTTCTGAATAATTCAAGAACAAAATTATATATTACATCACATTTCCAAAATGGCCAGCGCTATTAGGTTCGAAGATAGACTCAGAGGTAGCGATGATTTCTCAGCTTGGAAGTTTAGAATCAAAATGATTTTGAGAGAAAACAAAGTTGATTCATATGTTCAAACTGAAAGTGCAGCACCCGAGAATGAACACGACAAAACAACATGGATTGAGGGAAATGAAAAGGCTATTAAAATAATAGTTTATGGGGTAAGAAACAACATAATGCCCATCATAAAGAAACAAGAGACAACTTACAAAATGTTCAAAGCACTTGAAAGGACATCTGAGATATCAAATGCAAGTCGTACTCTAGCATTGAAACGAGAGATAAATCATATCATGATGAACAAAGGGCAGACAATCAACTCCTACTTCACGCGAATATCAACCCTAAGAACTGACAATGGGGGGGAATATACTTCAGAATTATTTAAAGATTTTTGTAAAAATTCAGGGATTAAGAGGGAGTTAACAATACCTTATAATCCTCAACAAAATGGGGTAGTTGAGAGGAAAAATAGGACTATTGTAGAAGTTGCCAAAGCCATGATCCTTGATCAAAATCTAAATATCAAACTTTGGGCAGAAGCAACTAGCACTGCGGTATATATACAAAACAGATGTCCTCACTCCCACCTTGAAGATAAAACTCCTGAGGAAGTCTTCATCAAAATAAAGTCAGATATCAGCCACCTTAGGATATTTGGGTGTCCTATCTATATACATGTACCTAAAGAGAAAAGACTAAAACTAGAACCTTCTGGAAAAAGGGGAATACTTGTAGGATATAGTGAAACATCCAAGGCCTATAGAATTTATATACAAGGTCAGAGAAATATTGAACTTAGTAGGCATGTAATCTTTGAAGAAGACTTAGCCTTCAAAAGAGCCCAAAGTACAATAGAACCTGAAATCTATATCCCTACTCCTAACATAGAAGAAGATCCTACTCCTGAGCTTCAGAGGGAGAATCCTGAGGAGACTATAGGTGAAACTCAAAACCCACCTAGAGAAAAACTCAAGAAAAGACCACTATGGGCCACCAAGACTGTAACAGAAGCTCAGAACTTTGCTGCTCCTTCAGGAACCTTTAGGGAAAGTAAAAGGCATAATAAATTCACTAGCTATGTTGCCCTTATGAATGATCTCTCTAAAGTTGAACCAAACAATGTATCAGATGCACTTGAACATCAAGTATGGAAGGATGCCATGTCTGAAGAGTATCAATCCATTATGAAGAATGATGTTTGGGAGATTGTTCCTAGGCCAACTAAGAAATCTGTTGTTTCATCTAAATGGCTTTTCAAGATCAAACATGTTGCAGATGGCAATATTGAAAAACACAAGGCCAGATTTGTAGCTAGAGGCTTCTCACAAAGGGAAGGAATAGATTATGAAGAAACATTTGCACCTGTTGCCAGACATACATCAATAAGAGCTGTACTAGCCATTGCAGCAACAAAGGGATGGAAGGTACACCAGATGGATGTTAAGACAACATTTTTAAATGGTGAGATCTCAAAAGAAGTCTACCTAGAGCAACTTGAAGGGTTTGAAATTCATAATGCAGAGTCTCATGTATGTAGACTTAAGAAATCTCTCTATGGGCTCAAATAGGCTCCCAGGGCCTGGAGATGATCACCTTATAGATCAATGCAAGAAAGATCTATCCACAGAATTTGATATGAAGGACTTGGGACTACTTCATTACTTCCTAGGGTTAGAAGTATGGCAAAATTCCAATAATATTGTACTAAACCAAGGAAAGTACACATTGGACATTTTGACGAGATTCAGAATGCTAAATTGTAGGCCCATGACCTCTCCTATGGAAACCAACTTACATAAACTTAAAGAAGCAGTAGCAGAATCACAATCCACTGATCCTACTCAGTACAGGCAGATGATTGGGTCCCTAATGTATCTATTAAATACAAGGCCAGATACCTGTTATGCTGTTAATGCTCTAAGTTAGTTTATGTGTGAACCTAAGGAGATACACCTGGTGGCAGTAAAAGATATTATGAGATACTTACAAGGTACCCTAAACCTTGGTCTTAAATATGAGAAAGTTGATATAGATCTACATGGATTTACATATTCAGATTGGGCTGGCAGCGTGATTGACAAAAAAAACACTTCAGGGTGTTGTTTCAGTTTAGATTCAGCCATGATATCTTGGATCAGCAAAAAGTAGTCTTTTGTAGCTCAAAGTTCCACCGAGGCCGAATATATTGCAGCTTCTATGGCTGCCCGAGAGGCATCTTAGGAAGTTGCTTGTGGGATTGTTTGGAGAACCTATGAAACCTACTATTATTCATTGTGACAATCAGAGCTGCATAAAACTTTTAGTAAATCCAGTATTCCATGATAGGTCCAAACATATTGAGATCCCATACCACTATGTACGAGATATGGTTGATAGGAATGTAATTCAATTAGAATATGTTTGTACAGGAGATCAAACTGCACACATTCTGACCAAACCTCTTTCCAGAGTGAAGATTGATCACTTCAGAAAAGGTTTAGGTATGATAGAAAGGTAATCTGCTTTGAAAATAAGATGTTTAATGTGTAAACTTCTTTTGTCATGTTGGGACATTTTGGGTTTCACCCCCTGTGTTCATATCTAAGAGGTGACGATCTCTCAGATTATGAACACTTGTATGCAGACATCATAAGGTGACGATCTTATGATTCTCTAAACCAGTTATCATGTTGGATCTCTGGTATGTCATGGATGTGCCATGATGGTGTTGTGGTAAAACATTTGTATAAAATGTTTGTGCACATATCACAACATAGATAAGATGAGAATTTAACCATCCTCATATGTTTATCCGTAGTATTGCGTGTTTAGGCAATACTGATATCACGTGTTTAGGTGATATCTTGTCATAATGAAATGATGAATCTTCTATATCACATGGTTAGGTGATACTCTATGTCACATACTTAGAGTGATGTTTTATATTTGTATCTTGTGTTGTGATGGTACTTCATATCATATGTATAGATGATATATATTCTTGGAGTCTGACATTATTCTGGTTATGAAAGAGAAATGTGATGCAGGTTACTTTATCTATCTTCCAAAGCTAAGAGGGAGTGTTAATGCATTAGTAGCTTCTGCAAGATAAGACTTCTCTAACCCGTTAATCTCCTTTATTCTGTTATGGTTTATTCATCTATGCTATTAGATTATCTGATTTATGCTTTCCGAACTGAATATGTTTATCAGATTGTAACATTGATCATGATTTTATGATATTGGCATTGGATAAAGATGGATTAGATCGACGACTTGCTTAACATAGTTAGGCATCAATCTAAATGCTATCGGGCTAATAACCCGATAGCATATGCAATGCTACATGTTATCGGGTTTAGTTCATACCGATAAACATTTGTAATCGGGCCATTAACAAAGCATCATAACTAACACCGTTTCAACTGAGTGTTTAAGTATTAAATGTTAGTTACCAAACATAACCGAAATCGGGATGTGCAATATGGAAAGACACCGATCAATAGGTGCCTTGATCGGTCATGTCTAAAAGACATGACCGGTCAAGACATCTATTGACCAGTCTTCTAAAACATATAAAGCCCGACATGAATCATTTGGAGAAGACATATAAAAATATTAATGATCTCTCTCCTTCAGCCCGCAACAAAACAATTAGATTATCAGACAATATAATCATATAAAATTCTCACATATATAATTTGTTCTTTTATTGCAATTGAATAAAACTTTACATGGTATCAGAGCCAGGTCCAGGCTAGGAGCCCCAAGCACACAAGAGGTGTGGCTTAAGGGGGGGTGTTGGTGTTGGAAATAAGCCACACCTGGACTGGTCCAAGAGGGGCCAGTAGCTTAGTGGTAGAGCACTCCAGTAGCGTATGGAAGGTCCTAGGTTCGAGTCCTAGCTGGTCCATGTCTCAACACAGGAAAACAGACAAAAACCTCCAAAAAACCAGATCTAACATTATCAGCTAAAAAAGACACAATGCTGTAAAATCTAGTGCAATCTTCAAGGGGAACTAAATTTTCATGCTACTAAACATAAATGCAGAATTTTGACATTCATTCATTTGATGTTTAACAACCGAACTGAGCATATAAATGGGTTCAGACTAACCATGCAGGGGGAGTTACAATTAGCCAGTCCTTAATGGTATGAAAACCAAGGCTTCTATCAAATGTTTATCCTAAAAATACTATCTGAAAACAAAATACATAACAAGAATATTAAATGGTGAAGAAGGAGACCATGCACTCACAAAGAAATGAAACAACTTTAATTTCCATTAATTCTGCATAAATTTCGCCAGAGCTTCAGCAACAATCTTTAGACTTCTTACCAAAAATAAGGGAAAACCAGCTCCTTTAAATAGAGTTTCAGAATTAGATGAATGGCCAAGATTTAAACAAAACAAGTGGCCCCAGATTCATTTGTACAACAAAGTACCCATGCCCATAAATAGGAGGTAAATATCAACAACCACCCAAGGAGGAACAATAACTACCTAAAAAAGGCAATTAATAACTACCAACAATAGCTCAAAAAGTGCACATTCACGGAGCTCAAAATTTACAGCTGACTTGGCAGTTAAACATGAACTTTATGGCCAAAAGTGCCTTTTCGATTTTAAAAGAAATATGCACTTTATGAAGGCACTTTTTCTTTTTTTGCTACAGACCCCTTTTCTAGAAATTCATCCTCGGCATTCAAATATTTTTTCCAAAGGTCTCCACCTGCCACACGTTTTGCCCGAACATACTCTTGAAATCTGATGCACACCTGGAACAACACCATGAACTGAGGCATAGGAGGATGACGTATCTTATATTGCATGCCCTCTAAATGACGATCTACATGCTTTAAACCATCTTTCTAGTCGGATCCATCAGCTTCAAAACACAAAATGTCCGAATATAACCCACTGGCAAACTCCAGGTCCTCCATGGACTAGGCGACCTTATCCATCCTCAATCTATCCTCCTAGTCCGGCTGCACTTGGTCATCGGACAAACTATTTTTCCAGCCCAAAACCATTGAGAGGAGACTCCAGCCACCAAGGTCTCTCACGTCCCTCAAAATTTCCTCGCATGTCTCTTGCTCTTTGTTAATGGTGGCCTTTGTGTCATTCTTCATGCTGATGGTCCAGTACCATTCTTTAAGAGTGCTGATGTCATATGGATCTAGGATGGCGGACAATGTAGGAATTTGTGCATGGGTCTAGAAAAGAGCCCTCATGAGGGGAAGAGTTGTAGCGGCGACCTCATGAGCCCTGAGGCATTCCTGCTTTACCTCGAATAATTTGACCAAAATGGTCTCTCGGTGGTGGGCCATTTCTTTTACATCCTCAATGATCAGTTCTCCCCTTTCTTTAATGTCTCGAATCCATTCTTTGACAACCTTGGCAGTATCCCGTACTTCTTTGAATTCTGTTGTAGTCCTTTGCGTCAATGCTGATGGGGGAACTGTAAGGAAAACAAGTGCGGAATTCGCTTCCCTAATGTCAATTCGCAGAGGAGAAGTAGACTAGTGTAGACAAAGTTTCAACATTTACTGAACATGGCACAAGTAAAACATACACAAAGATCAACACACAGAGTTAACGTGGGAAAACCCTTTCGGGAGAAAAACCCACCACCAGCAAATGATCGACTTTATTACCAGTATCTAAAAACAATACAATATAGTCTCATCTGCAGACTTCCTTCACTCTGTTATACAGTCATTCCAGATTGACATTCAAAACACTCTGATCAAACTCTTCACCGAACACACCCTCTCGGCTATCAAGATTTCCACACACACAACCTTTGGATTACAGTCGGTTTTCAATACCAACGGCTCAACGGTTCTTTAGAGTAACGGTTCAAAAAACGGCTTGAAGTCTAACCATCTGCCTGCATTCATGAAAAACAATTATCCCACGTGCAGCAGAGAACCGGGTCGGTTCGTATTCATTTACACCGACGTTCTCATACGTAGTGTCCGAGAGTCGATCTTTTGGACCTCGGTTCGATCTGGCTCCCATAGTCAGTCTCCGCTCCATCGGCTATCGGCACAACATTCAAAAGTAAAGCCAATGGCCCAATAATATCCGATCGCCTAAGGCGACTCCATCAGGTCACCGGTATAACTCTCCAAAAGTTACTCCGATCTCCGATGGCTAGGAGTGACCTCCATCGGGACATCGAAACAGTAACACAACTACTATGCCGATACCAAGAGCACGGACTCAACGGCTCATCGGACCAAGTCCAAAAACTGTTATCCCGATCTGCATTGCCAGCCCGGTAAGATGACTTCACCGGGTCATCGAACACAAAGAATAATGCTATGCCGATAAGCGAAATAACCGAGACCAGTAGAGCGGGCTCATCGGGACATTGGCATGACATTCAGGATGTCAAACCAATAGCCGATAGGTGACCCAAACTGAGACCAACGACTTCATCAGATCATCGGCACATCGCTGCACAAGTCATTCCGATAGCCGAAGCTACCCCGATAACCGAAGTCGACTTCGTCGGGTCATTGGGATGACTACAAACCTGCTATTCCAATACCCAATAGAGACGAACACATCGGCAAGAGTCATGCCGATAGAGCTCACAAAACCCTTCATACTGTTTCATCGGCAAGACTTAACCCGATCAGTATGGATTGTTGTCAAGTGAATTAGAGGCACATATTCCAACAGGAACATGGGATTCGGGGGCATGATGCAACGGTCTCAGCAAGTGATCAACTTACCCCTCGGCCTGCTCAGCACGAACTCGGTACATGTTTCTCTTAGCAGTTATCTCGTCGAGTTGCCTGAGCATGTTTTGTATGGAGTCCTTGAACTCCTCCCTTTCTTGCTCTTTGGTGGCTCGACCTATCGGGACAATCGTAATGCTATAATCGGCCAACGCAATTTGATCTGCTGGCTTATCGACAGGCGGGGTGGCGATATGGATGGTGTGGTTCCTCTTCTCATCCTTGGTTATTCGGGAGTAGGTCTTAGGCTTTTTCTTCCCTTTGGACTTTGTTTCCCCTATGCGAGAGAAAATGTCCTCCAAGTCGATAGGTGGCTTGGTGGCTGCCTTCCGCTGTGCACGAGCAACTAACCAGTCTTAGAGGTATGGTCTACCCGGATGCTATGGTCAAATTCCCACTCTGCTCTTTAATGCTTTCAGCTGGTTCATTGCATATCTGTAACTGATTTGTTATAGGAGGAGTGGAGGAAGTGTCCAATCCTTTGCTTACAGCTGAGTTCTCCCCTACCTCACTGAACAACTGTCGGGTATCCCCATGTGATGGTTGCTCCTCAGTTCTGTCAGGCTCGTGGGTCTCATCCGCCCTTCGTTCTCCTTCAACGGTGGTGTCATCTTTGCCGGTACTATGCAGTTGCAACTCGTGCCGACTCCCTTGAGTGAGTTCATGTACATCAACCCCTTGATTGGACGAAATTTCTCCTTCCTCAATCTGATTTTCAGGTTCGCCAAAATCAATGATCTTCACCTCTGTATTTAGCTCGTCTTGTGCTGGAGGATTATCAGCTTCGAATGCATCAACATCGCTCTGGGAGGGCGGAGCAAGTATATAATCAAGTTCAATTACATCATCATTGGAACTGGGGTCCTTTGATGATGAAGTGACCTCTGGTCTTCTAATAGGGATCTTCTCCCTTCTTCTCCTTTTAGACGTCTGAGTCCCTCTGCTAGCTTTGGCCTTCTTCCTTTTTTTGGGCTTCTCAATCTCCTCCTTTGGTGCACTTGAGGTTCCCTCATCTTCCGAGGACTGAGAATCAAGACTACCCATCATATGGTAGGTGAACTGGACTCCTTCATGAGTTAGCCGCTCAATTTGTTGGTGCAGCCAATGATCGGTGTACCTTCCCGGGGCTGCCATAACTGCCTCAAAGTTAGTGATTGGATCCTGTGACCAATCGATGCCCGGTAAGAGATGTCTTATCGCCTCAAACTCCCGAACTTGCAAGCAATTTCCAGAATCTGTTACCTGATCCGAGACCCGATGGTATTCATAAAGTCGCATTTGCTGCACACTTAACCTTGAATATTCACGTCGTCGGACCTCATAGTTATCAAAACAATTCTTCCAATAGTCTTCAATTGATTCCTTTGCTCTGTAGCGCTTGCCGTAGGCTCTCTTTGCCAAATTGTCATGATCAAAACATTTCCTTGGGAAATGTTCCTGTAGGCCGTAAGAGGCTAACTCAACAAGTGACTCGTCGCCATGTGCTGGATTCTTTAAATGGACATCGAGGTTACCCAAAATCATAGGCAAGGTGAATCCAGACTACTTCTTGTCTCTGAGTAAACTGTTCGTCGGACGTGCTTGCCTTGCAACTTCCAGACGAATTATTTTGTCGGTTGGATAGCGTGGAAGTCGGAAAGGAGCTCCTTCAAAGCCGGCTATCCGGATATAGGAGAACCTAGGGAATTGAATAAACCAGGCGTTGTACCTTTGTACCAAAATGGTAGCTTGCTCTAAGAGCCTTATGTGTAATCCCCCCTACATCAGCTTGACTAGGTGCATTGTGAAGGTGTCATTGACACACTCATACTGACCAATAGCATAAGCAGGGTTGTTCTTTTCCCTCTGAGCTATGTCATGATAATGTAGTTGCGGATAGCAGTTGTACACCTTTACTTGATTGGGCCCGATCCTGATTTCACCCTTCTTGATCAACCCTGGCAGTGGCTAGTGTCGGGCAAAAATATAAACTAGGTAAGCGGTCATGGTGAAGTGCTTTTTCTCTTCAAGTTCGACCAGCTGGGTATGGATATTGTCACTGATGATCTGGGCCCAGTCAAACTTGGATTTCGTGGCGAAGATCTACTCTGTAAAATAGAACATCCACTCTTCAAAAAGTTAAGATTGGGGGAGTCCCATAACCCGGCTGAGCAAGGTGGCCATATCTCCATGCTCATTGTGAAAGTCACTTCTGGGGGTCTTTTTCCCAATTCTAATACTCGGAGGCCTTATCTCCTTATACCATTCCTCGTTTATCAATGTCCTGCATTTAGCAGGGTTCATGTCATATGCGACTTGTGCTTCATCTATGGTTGTCGCAATGGGGTTATCCGGGAAGGGGATGTCGAATGCGTCGCCAATGGCCTCAGGTGTGAACTCAGCTAGGACCATTTTCTCCAAAACTACTAATCTGGTCCCTGGATGATAATGTCGGGTAGCCTCAACTACTAGCTCATAATTCTGCACTGATGGAGGAAATCCTGCTGTCTGAGCGATACCACTTTCCATCATCCGCCTAGGCTTGCCATAGGCGTTAGGGGAATATACCCGGTCTCAAAAGTCCTGAATGTCTATGTGGCCCAAGTCAGTATCGCCTATGTTTCCCCATATGCTCTGGACCTTTGACTCCCTCAGTCCTCCTCTCTGGTACTGGTATTTCATCTTCTCGCCTTTGCGAGGGATGTCTGATTTAGAAGCTCGGGATGTTTTGGCTGCACCAGGTGTCTTTGAGGACTCTACCGCAGATTTAGGCATCTATCCTGCACAACTGGACGTGGATCAATGGAAAACCGAATTTGAAGAAAGCATGATACTTCAGCAAAAGAGCTTGATTAATTTTGACATGAAATATTATTAAGCTCTTTGATTAAAAATTTACTATTCGGTTGCGGTTCAAGGACTTAGGCGTTTACTGATCGCTAAATTTGCACTTAGCCTTTAAGTTCAGTTTTTCAAAAAAAATGGATGAGGTTCAAAATTCCTTAAGTCGGAAATTCACATTCTTGATTAACTTTTTGGACAGACTCTGATTTTAACTGCTTTGCTTTATGCCTTTCAAACGGGAAAAGATGCGGTCTACGGGATTTAATCATTTAATCAATTTTGCATAAACACATCTAACCAATCTTGCATGCATTTTAAATGATTCCAAGGGAGACAAAGCGAGCTTACCTGGCAAATATGGTGTCAATCCGCACAAACCCGGCCTGCAGGGTTGGTTTCCTTGGGAAATTTGAAAATGCCCCTTCCTATGCCTTGTGTTTTTTGGAAAACATGCATAGCTCGCGATTCACCAAAAAGGAATGACGCTTCCCTAAGTTTGAAATTTACCTCGCAATTTTGAAGCAGAATGGTAGGGTTTCTGCGATTGTGAAGTTTTAATGCTTGGACACTTTCTGATGTTCTATGCCGAAGTTTGGGGAAGCTTGTGGCCTCTTTGCAAGGTTTTTATACTTGGAAGTTCTGTGCTTTACCTTACGCTGTCGCCGAAAATGGGGTTTTCGAGCCTCTATGGATTTTGCAAGTTTTAACTTTTTTTCACATTCAACCTCCCTTTGGCGAAAATCGGCACTATGACCTCTTGCAAACCCTTTATACTCTGCGGTTTTTTCTTCGAATTTCGGTGATTATGGGTCTTTTGCAAGGATTAATAGGTTTTGCGTATTTTCTTTGTGTCACCGAAATTCGACGTTCTACCTTATTTTGCAAGCTTCGGGCTTTGTAGCCTCCAGGCAAACTCTTGAAAAAGCTTCGCGATTTTGTGCCTTATGCAAACCCATAAACTTCGTGATTTACCTTTATGTCGTCGCTGAAAATGGGGTTTTAGGCTTCCGCGATTTTCAAATTGCTGCGAACTTCGGCAATTTGGGTCCATTTGCAAGGTTTTTTATACCTTAACATTTATGCACTTTTATGCCGAACTTCGGGGTTTTTGCCTTATGCGAAAACTCTTGATACCTTTTAACTCTTTTGCACTTTATGCCGAACTTTGGCGATTTCAGAGCATTTTCAAACTTAAAAAAAGTTCGCGATTTTCACATTATTGCTGAAAATCGGGGGTTGTATGACCTTTTCAAAGTTTTTTAAACTTTAATCTTTTTGCGTTTCATGCGGAAGTTCGGCGAAATACACTATTGCAAACTTTTATCACTTTTTCACAATTTTCCCTATGTTGCGAATTTCGGGGGGGTTTGCTTTCTTCTCAAACTTTAAAAAACTTTGACATTTTACCCTTTATTGGCGAACTTCGGGTGTTTTACACTTTTGCAAACTTTTATCACTCTTTTTAGCAAAAATTGGGGGTTTTAGAAGCTTTGCAAACTTTAAAAACTTTGACATTCTACCCCCCTTTGCAGAAGTTCGGCGATATCTAGTCTTTTTTAAACTTTTAACACTTCACCATTTTACGCCTTAGTTGAATTTCGGCGATATTGGGAGTTTGGACGTCTTTTGTAAAATTCAACTTTCTCTTTCGCATTTACCCCCCACTTGGCAAAATTCGGGATTTCAACGTCTTTTGCCGGCTTTTAACTCTTTCTTCAATTAGGCGTTTTCACCAGTTTAAGCGATCTTTGAAATTTTAACGCCTGAGCGTTAAACTCACCTTGCAGATTCCCAGGCTTGTGCCTATGACAACATCGTCCCCTGGACTGATTACGGGCACTCAAAAAAGACGCGAGACACCCTGCGCAGAACTCAACAAGGCGAAGGTTAAAACCAAAAAGAGGGGGACCCTGTCGGCGACAGGGAGCGTGTGCAATGCACAATAGGATGCAACTTGACCTCCTTTTATGAGCACATACTATATATGACAATTCCCAATCTATTCCATCGTTGCCCCATATTCCCCCCTTTTACTGAGCTCAAACTCCCTTAAGTACTTTACACAATGAAAGGGTAGCGATTTAAGAGATACGTCCCTTTTTAACTCTATCTCTCTACAAGCATATCGCATCCCTTCATAGCATTGGGTTCATTATATACTAGTGATTCCTTAATCGATAGTCTTTATGACTAATCGTTGTCATTAGAGATACTCAATGATAGCCTTATCGTGCCCTCTCATGACATGAGGATTGTTCGATGGCATTACTTGTATTATTCGTTGCTTCTATGATTAATCCTCATTGTCTTAGTCGGTGTTGTCAATCGATGATTATTAGTCGATGTCAAAAGCTTGTATTATTGATTATAATCTCCAACGGTTCCATTACTCTCCTTGATCGACCTATATTATAAGAGGATCGATATCTTAAAGATAATTGTTATAGGCACCGGTTATCGTATTTTCTATTTCAACCCACGTCTACTCTTCCGTGACATGGTTTGATGCTAGTTGATATTCTCGGCTCTATCAGTTGATAAACACCCTTTTTTCCAGTCTTTTAGATGCAACGATACTTGACTTAATTCATTTGCTGATGTGTATATGGTTTGGAGGATATGGATGCTACATCAAAGCTTCCTCCCGATATGTATTTGTTTTGCTCAAACTCTCCTTAGTCATTGCTGTTTATATTTATTCAAGTTGTAATATAATATTGATTTATTTTTATTCAAATATTTTAAGAATATTATTAATAATGAATATTAATAAATACTAATAAATATTAATTAAATAAGAAATAAGAAATTTCAAATACTCATTCGTTGGTAATTATTATATTAAATAATAATTGTTTCATTTAAGATGTAAATAACAATCAAGGAGGGGACATGACAGAACAATAAAAATTTATTAAGCAATATTAAGTTGATAATTTTGTAATTAACCCTGAGGATCTCATGCATATGTTTGCCAAAAAGATCATAACTTTTTTTCCTTGCTGTCTTTTCCCTCTAGGCCTTCTAATAAGGAGAATCCCTCACCTAGTGCTCACAAACATCTTAAGCAATGTTTGTGAGGTTGCAATAGTTTGAGAAGCAATGAGATTGGTGGCAAAAGGAGTGACACCTGACCACACAAGCTCCTTATCATTAGCGTGCTTTTCATTAGATTAAGCACCCAAGGGTGGTTGTAGATGTGTTTTGTTATGTTGCTTGCATCCTCCACCATGGTTTTGATTCAACCAAGTTTGTCAATGACTCCGATCTTATAACCAGTTGTCTTAAACAACACTAAGGAATTGAATGAAATCAATGAGCTCAATTGGAGGTCAAGCATCATGGCAGGCAGAAGGATTCACTTAAATTTTTTTTGGAGCTCTCAGAACCTGCCTTTGTTGTAACTGTGATATGTTTGACAGCAGTCGAACTTCCTCTGCTTGTCCGGTTTTTGATAGGGACAGTTTCACTTTCATCCATTGTCAAAATAGTTAGGTGCATTCAGTTGGTTGAACTGATCCAATCTTTCTTTCCCTTTGTCAGGTTTAGTTCTCCTGTATGTCCATGTCCTCTAGTTTTTCTTCGCTCCCCAATCATTAGCCTCTGCAACTTGACTTGTGTCATTACACCAAAAATGAGCCTTAATAATGTGCTAGTGATAAGAGTTAGCTTTAGTGAGACCATAAGTGAATAAGCTAGCCTCTTTTATTAACTCGACTGATCCAATTTTGGTTCATTGTCTTTGCTCAAAGATTTTAGGGAAGTCACCCTTTATTGCATTGCATTCATTAGCCTATACATAAGCCTTTCTTGTCCATTTTATTTGGATTTCTATAATTTATATTATCAGTATATTACTATTATAACTATTATAATAATTATTGGAACTATGGTTTCCTTGATTCTTATACCCACCACTTGTTGCATCTGGTTGTGTGAGCATTGCTTGGTTTTTTATTCTAGTGCAATTTAGAGATTGAATAGGTGTTCACAGCACTAATGATTTTTAAAGTCCAAAGCTAACGGACAAATGGAAGAACATCTAGTGAAACTTTGCACTGTATGCGATGTGAAGCTTACGATTTGAAATGACGTGAGTTCAATCTCTAGAAACATGGGAAGTGTTTGGAAAACTATCCCTTAATATTGTATTGCCTACACTAGATTATAGATTACCTTTTTTGGCCCCTTGGAATTAGGAATCTTTGATTTCAATTATTAATACTGGAATTAAGGTTTTATTGATCGTTGTGCTGACCTCTTGTAACAACTGGGTGTTTGAGCAATGCTTATTTTTATTCTATTCTTTTATTTTCAAATTGAATGGACTTCTGTTGTGTTATGCATTTTTACATCGTGGAGTGAAATTCATATATCTTTTAGTTCTGTACTTTTGTTTTTTCTGTTTTGTTTTCCTTCAAGTAACTTTATTGAATGTTCTTCATCATCGTTTTTGTTCCAGATACATCTTCATCTTCATCTTTTACTGTATTTTTATGTGTGTTTTTGTTGTTCATTGGTTGCCATTATGATTCAGGTAAGCTGATAATTTGATGCTGGAGCAATCCTTTATAGTGCTTTAAAGTACTTTGTAATCCATCTATGGAATATTGTTGCTTGCATTCATGGTCTACACACTCCAGCATTTAGATTAAAATTAGCATTCTTTGTTTTAATGTCTACTAAATCATCTTTTTCTTGTTTCAAACTTGCCAACTCATTGTAGGTTTGGGTATCTATGCCAACTTTTAAATTCCTTATAGAATTCTGCTTTCATTTTCGATGATTTTTTAATTTTTTCTTTTCAGCTTCCAAGCGATCATTATCATAGAATTGCATATCTTTGTAATGATCTTGGAACTAGTTCTACCTTTTACTTTTGTCATCCATAACATCATTAGATTTCCAAAACTGTTCCTACTTCAAACAATGTGTCACAGGGTTCCCTAGAAAACCTTGTAGATTTAGGCATCGATTGTAGCTTCTACTTAAATGGTCTTTTATTGTAATTTATATATTATCTCTATTGTGGAAGTAAGACATGTAATAACTCACTCCCTTTTACATAATCTACTTCTTTTCCATTCCTTGTGGCAGCTGGAATTGTGTTTTCTCTACAAGAAAAGGCTAAATGACTGTTTTTTTTTACATTTATCAGTCTTAATTTGTTTAGACTTGAGACTCTCTCCATAACCATAACTAAATTTTATTAAAATAGTTGTCTAAACTTAGCAACTCTTAAGATTTGTCTTTTTACCTTCGTTAAATACACTAGAGTAGGTATAGCTTTATTCTCAAAATGTTTATTATGCCTGGTCCAGATGCAAAATTTACTTGAAGAGTCAGGAACAAAGTCCAAATTCGTATACATATGTATGAAACATTTCCTACCTTTTTAAGCATCTTTTATATTTTAAATGTTCAGGAGTTAGTATTCATTGAGGGCATGCATATAGTAGTATTGTGATGTTGAATCATGTCTACATTTAAATCATTCATCCTTTTTGTTGAAGCAAGATAGAATAGGTAAGCATCCTAGTAAACATCTGTATTAAAACAATGGAAAAGCTTGACCTTGGCTTTCTAGACAGTTTTTCCCTTCAAGGAAGCTTTATTATAAAGTTATGGTTTAAGACAATAAATACCTGAGGGTCAGGAGCTTTTTTAAAGAAGTATATTACAGAGAAAATGTATGGAATACAGGGTAGTATGCTTGACCACCATGGTTCTTGTACAGAATTTGTTAATGCATTATCATTGATATCTTGCTACGGCCATTTGAATATAATCTTGGTATATATTCTGTCATTTGTCAATAGATTTATCCTTTTGATTGCTTTTCTTGACATTCCATGTATTGTTGCTTTATGACAAATGTATGTAGATGCATTGGGAGATTCCTCTCCAGAGAGGCGAGTTTTCTACAAGCTTATTTCAGGGCTGCATTCATCTATTTCAGTTCATATTGCATCAAATTATCTACTTGATGAAGCAAAGAATCTGGTGGGTTCTCTCAAGTCTAAACTATCCCTAGACATTGTTTAATGGATCATCCTTAATGCTGTCCAAGACTCTGTATGCTTACCTTCATGAGGCTAAGTTTTGTATGACATGGTTTTCACTTATAGACTAGAGAAGCTATAAAGGTTATGATGCAGAATGTAATATTTTAGTTTTATTGCATCTCTTGATTTCTTTCAGTGGGGACCAAATCCAACTTTGCTAAATAATCGGGTCTTGAAATATCCTGAGCGTGTGACAAATTTGTATTTCACATTCCTCTTTGTGCTTCGAGCGGTAACAAAGGTACGATAACTTCACATATCCACTATTGTGAGGCATATACATGTTAATTGGTTATCGCATTTAGCCGTAATGTTTAATAATAATCTTTTACCTACTGTTTCCCACTGTCTGCAACATAGTACACTTTTACATTGTGATTATATAGTTGGTTTATTGCTATGGTTTTGTGTAGCCTTTTTTTATAAAGTTTCCTCAGTTGTACCTTGAGAATTGACAATGTTTTGATTTTGTTTCAGCATTTTCTGTATGATAGAATTTGTTATTGAACTCTCGTGTAACATGTATGTATAACTTCCAACTGATTTCATACTCATCAGAGCTAAAATAATTTTTTTAATTGGCATGTGTCTATATAATTTCAAAGAGAAGTTGCAAACAGATGCAGTATAAGCCATGGGGTTACTTTTTATGTAATTGGTTATCTGGCTTAGTTTTGTAAACGTTAATTTGTTTTGCCATGCAAACAAATTGCATTATTGAAATCATGACATGGTTCATCTAAGTTCTTTGAAAAATTGGTTTCTTTTAACATCTTTTTCTACATAATAACAAAAACTGATGAATATAATGACATATGTGTTTTGAAATTGCCATGAACATAATGTAGATTTAGATAGACAATGTAGCATTCATTTTGACTCATCAAAATTGCCGTGAATGTAATAGGGGCTTAGATTTTCTCCTAGAATCACACTAAGGGAATATAGGGTCTCTCATTGGACCTATAATAAGGATCATCTGGTTATCCTTCACACCTTGATAGGAATATCATAAGAACATCCAATGATCAAGCCTATATATAGAGAGGTGGAAATTTATATTCATTTTTTCATTAGAAGAAAATCAACAATATTAATTGTAGAAGGTAACATACACATGTTAATACATTGGCAGATTTCATTGACTCTTAGAGATGCTCTGCTCACTAAATTCAATTTTTCTTTACCTAGGGTTTTTAGAAAATTTGCCCATCAATCAGAAAACCCCAAAACCTAGCAAAAAAACTATTCATTTGCTTAAAATGGATATCAAATGCATAAGTTATACCTCTGAGAACCTTACACTAAACTATGAAATTTTAAAAGTAGATTAAGTATTGACCATGTTGGATTTTCAAAAACTAACTTTAGATGGTATCTTTGGAAGGTTTGAAATTTGTTCTAGATCGTATAATGTGACTTTAATTTCTTTAACTGACTAAAAGTTTTAATTTAGGTTTTGCAAATGGGGAAGTAAGCTAAGTGGGCTTAATTTTTTGGGAAAGTCTATGGTTTATCATGCTTAAGTTGGATTAGTACTAGGATGGATGATCTCCTTGGAACAATTTATTCTTTGCTGCTATAAGAATCACCTAGATGCAATGAGTGCTAAGTGGGTCATTCATGCTCATGAGAGATGGGGTATGTGTGAATGACTACTCTGAAATATGGGTCATTGTCATAAATTATGTAGCTAAATCCTTATAAAACATCATAATATAATTTTTGGTAAATACAATGCTATAGCAGTCAAATTGCTGAGTTGCAAAAAAGATTCAAAGTCAGCTATAGGAGATGCAAAATACAAAGAGAAAATGTGTCATGTCCCCTTTTTGGTAAGAGTCATAGAGAACTTTTTTAGCCTATCCCTGTTTCTTGTAGGCTAAAGGATGAAGCAAGGGAAATCTTTTTTAATTTTATTTAAGCTGGGTTGTAATGTCCCCATTTTCGGGTTCTCTTGTTTTGTGGTGGGTGCTGACTTTCTGAGTTTGTGTTAGTCCGATCAAAGGGGTGATTTGACATTACCCGTGAGCTTAGATGGTTTAGTGGAGTTTATGACATTTTTAGATGTTATTTTCAGCTCCTGGTTTGGTCTCCACGATTCTTGGATGAAGCATCTATTTTTAGTAAGTCACTCGGTCAGGTCTATTTATCATCTTTCATCATCAGGATCACTCCTAGGCAATCAATTTTTGATTCGGATGCTTTTTGACCATTGTCACTACTTGGGTGTAATTTATAGCTGTATTCGAGATTGGCTTATGCAAAGTCACAAGGTTCGCTGAATTTTAGCCATGAAGTTTGAAATTCGGGGAACTTCAAAACATGACTAAAAAATCGTTAAAATTTTCCCTATATTCATACATGATACAGGTAAAGGATATAGTTTTTTTAGTAAAATATATTTAAAAAACATTTTTCAGGGCTTGTTCAGGTTGAGCAGTGTGAATATGTTTGTCTGCGAATGTTCTTTTAGTGCTTTTCATTGTCAAATGGCATGAATGAGCACATCCACTGTCGACCAAGGAGGAGTTTTTTTTAGCACTTTTCAATGTCAAAAGGGGTAAATGAGAATTTCATGGGGAGCGAAACCTCATATTCCGGCTGGCCGAAACCTTTAGAAACTAAATCAGCAATAGGGAGATAGGGTCATGGATTAAAGAAGCAATGCACAAATTTTATGCTTTGGGTTCGGAGAAGGGTCGGCTCTCCATTTAATATTAAATATTTAGATTTAATTTTTAAGTTGTCTTTATTTTAAATTTTTGTTCTATAAAATAAAATTTAACGTTCTTTTTATTTTATGTTTTAGATCAAGTAAATTTGTTATTTAATTTTTTTCAATATATTAAAATTTAATATTTAAATTTTTGAAGTATAATTTAAATTATAATATATTAATTACCTAAACAAAAACAAAATTTAATGTCTTTTTATTATGTTTAAAATCATGCAGATTTGTTATTTTTTTTTCATTAAATGTATTGAAGTTTAATATTTTTTGTACTTAAATTATATTTATAATTATATTATGTATTAATAATATTTAAACTAAATTTTAAATTATTATCATATAAATATGTTCTAAACTTTATTATAATGTATTCAAATTTAATATAATACTATTTTATTCTTATGGATGTATTATGTATATTTAAAAAAATCAAATCTATGTAAGACATTTAATGATCTTTTTTTTTTTCAAATTTTGCCCTTGCCAAACTTCATCCAAATTTTATTGTTGTCAAACACGAACTCAAACTCGAACCTTGTGACATAGGTTTTATGCATCAAAGATTTGTTATGCTTAGTTCCTCATCCAATTCATTTTCCAAACTTGACCAACCTCTGAATCAACCACATCAATCTTCAAATATTCTAACTCTTAAGGGTTTAAGTTGAAAAGGGATGATCACCATCTTAGAAAAGTTTGTACCATGAGGAACAAACATCCTTGGATCCAAGGTGGCACCCCTATGACTATTACTTTCTCCTCTAAACATTGGCTTAAATTCTCCATTGTCTTTGTCTTTGATACCCACTACCAATATTTGTCCTCCACTGCCTTTGTCTTTAGCACTCGTCACCAATTTTTGTTATCCATTGGTTTTTCAATTTGTCTTCACATGATCCCTTCTTCTACACCTTAAACAAAAGAATTTGTTTCCCTCTACTTCCATCAAGTGAATATATTCTCTAACCAAACTGGACAAAATGATTTGCTTTGGGATCTTAATATACGGATGCAATTCAAATCTTGGCATAAACGAGAGAATTACCTTCAGGTGCCTCTAAATCAATATAGTAATACCCATATTGATGGGACCAATATTCCAAAGGAAAATTATGAAGTCAGATCCAAAAAGGTTCATTGCATGGAGAGCAGATAAGAGGATTAAAATTAGACACCATTTCTACAAAAACAAAGTGATGTTGTATGACCAAGGCCCATTTTGTAGTACATAATCCTACTCTGCACCAAATTCAAAAGATATAGAGAAGAAACCTTTGGAGGAATTTCAGATTGTGATTGAATCTCCACGTCTCTTGAACCTATAATCAGAAATGCTGCACCCTGGCAACTTTTCCCTAATGAATCTCTCAATGATTGTGTACTCTTGAATTTTAACAGTTGCAACTCATTGTCAAATCTAACTTAAGATTTTTGGAGCATTTACACCTCCCTTTGATTCTCTAATAATACTATTTCCAAAACTGCATTGAATCTCCTTATTTTGCTTTTTTCAATTGTGAGCCATTTTTAGTATTTATTTTATTTTATTAATATTTTAAAATGTCAATTAATAATTAATAATAATTTTAATTTTACAATATCAAATGATTTTTATTGTATGGCTGGAGTACACCACATAAATGGGTTTTCACTTGATTGAATTAGCTTGTATATTTGACGATGCCCCCATTGCTAACCCAAAGATATCCCCCACAACCAAGAATTTGCTATATCATGTCAACATACTTCCACAATGATGAATTTGGGTTTGTTTTGAAGTGAGGTTGGCCCATGGAGCTAGAATTGATTGCCATTGTAATCTCTATGGCAACATGTTTGGAAACAAGAGAGTTTGTTCCTAGAAAAAAAATGAAGAAAAAAACGAAAAGCACTTATGTTCAAACCAAGAATATTCCTCCATGATCTTCTTGGT